>NW_012028657.1:69547-114879 GCF_000956235.1 Wasmannia auropunctata | reverse complement strand
ATATATATATATATATATATATAAAAGAGTCAATAATCTGAATGATCGCTCACAATCACAAAGACAAATATTAATAAGAAGCCGTAAACAAGCAAATTTCGTGGGTGTTACTAACAATTATATTTCATTATATCGAGATGTACAGATATCTATAAATGCGGTGATTTATAGATAACTGTACTCTCGATATAATGAAATATAATTGTTAGTACATCCACGAAATTTGCTCGTTTACGGCCTCTTATTAATATTTGTTTTTATATACATATATATAAGTTTTAATATAATAAGTTTTAAAGATATCTAATTTTAAAGATTCTAGAAGGAATTCGCATGTGAAAAAATCGCAAATACAACTCGCAGTCGCTCTTGTCATGAAATATTCACATTCATTAAATATTTAAATAGAAAAATGGTAATAAAAAACGAAACTTATTTTTTCCTACCTATTATTTAAATGTTTACCCGACAACACAAAGTCGAAAGTCAGAATATAAGATGTTTTAAAGATATCTAGTCTGAAGGATGATTCAAAGACGTCTTATGTTCCGATTTTAGACTTCATGTTGTTTGGATATGAGTGCACATTTGGTTCCGATTATTAGCTTCCAAAAGAGTTTTCAGCAAGAGCGGCAAAGTATTACAGAAGAGCGTGTGCGTTTAACGAGGCAGCACACAGTTCAACTTATATTTCTAGCAATGAATGCATCCTTCGTTTCTATGCCGAATAAACTTTAATCATATTCTCAATTCTATTCTACTAATCTTTTAACGCATAAAAATAAAAAATAAAAATTTTACAAGTCATTTTTATATGATTGCGTTTATGCTGTTTATTTCTCTTTAAAGTGATTCTCGAATATTTTTATTATACACATTTTGATTATTTTAAATAAATTGCTAAAAATTAAATATAATTCAATATTGTGTTTCATGCAGCGTGAAATAAGACGCGATTCAAAATTGGATCCTTACGATACGAAGCCGGTACGGACAATTTAAAGCTGTGTCCGTGAAAAATTGCGATGCGATATGTCATTCAAATGTGCGATTTCTGAAGAAAGATCGCACATTTTCGCGAATTTCATAAATCACGTATCTCTATATAGTATCGAGACGGCTCTCTCGAGACGAGAGGCGTATACGTACGCGAAAACAAAAATAATGCACTATCGCGGCATTGAAACGTCGGATATCGCATACTGCACCGTTGCAACGTGAGATTAGCGTTTGCGACTTGTGTCAAGTCACATCATTTTATCTCGACGAAAATATCAGTCGATTAATTTGTCCCGTGAAAAAAAGACAGAGAGAGAGAGAGAGAGAGAGAGAAAGGAGAAAAAGAGAGCGAAGGGAAGAGGATGACAGAGAGGGTATGAAAATGCGCATCATCGTAGCATTTAATCTCCGGTCTCACTGATGTCTCCGGCGCCCGTTTCAAGGTCGAGAAAGAGAGAGAAGAGAAATGACGCGCGACCCTCTCTCGTTCCGCCTCACGGCACTATTTGCGACTGACTTCGCGAGGATCGCAAAAAATACCCGCGCCACCGCGGCCGCCGCGCCGGACCGGACGCGCGCGTTCACGAATAAGATTACGTAATCGCCGTGCTCAAGAGAACGATCGGCGCCAGGGCGAGCGGCGATAATTGACGAGTTTTTTTTTTCTTTCCCGGAGGCGCAATCTCGGGACGACGTGAACTCGACCACGTCGACCGAAGGAATCCTCGTTTTGGTCGAGCAAAAGGTCCCTCTCTGTCCCTTCTTCTCCCTGCCAATTAGTCTTTATCGCGACCTTCCCTGCGATGCGATCGATCGTAACGTTGTTGACATTCTCGTCTCGATATCGTGCAATCTCCGTGATAATGTAGGTAACAACTATTAGAAAGAATGAAGATCGAATTCCTGACGAGAGACTTTTCTGCAGAGTCATTTAAAAGATGTTGTTATCAACCTTCGTTTAATTGTAATTCAAAGGAAACAAAACTAACAATAAGATTATATATAATGTTGGGGTGTAAAATACAAAATACACTCGCCCGGAATTTTGGGACATTAATTATTGACAGATAGTTATTTGCGTTATAATAATATACACTGTAAAAGTTGAATAAATATATAAATAAGTAATATGAATAATATAAATATATAAATAAATGTAATATAAATAAATAAGTAGATAAATAATTCTACATTATTTGTTTTTTTAACATAACGGTTTTACGAATATCCCAATATTATCTTAATTTTCACCTCATTTTCGTCCTCTTTGATAATTTACAATTAAAAATAAAAATTGACGATATTCTATATACATTTTTTAAATAACGATAAATGTACGCAATTGTTGTTTCGTTATTAATTTAATTGTGAAATAATTGCGGCATTCAATCGACAAAAAGTTTTTACTTTGTGAATTTAGTATTGATTTCTATAAGACTGTGGGGCGTGTTTTATACCCTCCCCAGGGTTAAGGGAATAAATTTCTCGTGCGACAATCGGAGAATCGTCGATACTTCGGCGCTCCGGGACGGTGAGCGGAGAACCACGTCCACGCGTCGCCACGGTTGCGAAAGTGCGTACGCAACCTCGGAAAGGGTCGCCGATCAATCCGATGACCCTGTTTTCCACGAGATAACGTTTCCGCTCCGGGATTTAGGAGCGCCGTATAATACTCGGCTCCATTCCCTCCCGCAAGAAGATCTCTCTCTCTCTCTCTCTCTCTCTCTCTCTCTCTCAGATTTCTCGTTCGAAAATTCAAAAGACCTCATCCTCCACAACGCTCTCGGCCCGTCCCTAATAAACGCGCTGAACCGGTTTCTGCACGTGGCACGAGTCGCTCGAACGTGCTCGCCTGGTTTCGATCTACCTACCTACCTACCTGCCTGCCTGCCTGCCTGCCCACGCCAGCCGTATATGCTCACGTGACTTTCTTTTTTTCGCCTCCGGACATCTCGAACGAATTCGCGTGAATGGAGATTTCGCGTTTGAGACTCCTGGTTCCACGCTACC
Source organism: Wasmannia auropunctata (assembly GCF_000956235.1). Taxonomy (NCBI): domain Eukaryota; kingdom Metazoa; phylum Arthropoda; class Insecta; order Hymenoptera; family Formicidae; genus Wasmannia; species Wasmannia auropunctata. The sequence continues at coordinate 111,870 of NW_012028657.1, read as the reverse complement.
TCGAAGGGTGATGCCGAGAAAATACGCAGATAAAAATTCGTGAAAAATATATAAAAATGGAAATATGTTTTGATGAAACAATTTGCGGTCGATGGGACCCCGGCCGATTGTAAAATATAATACCGAAGATTCTCCTTCCGTCTTGTTTATTAATAAGTAATATATATGGAAATGAATTATTCATAACCAGAAACGAAGTAATGAAGCTATGCTTACAGTTCTATACTCTCACATAACTAAATTAATATTATATAGAAATAAATGTGTTAATAAAATGATTTAAATAAAATGAATTAAATCTTTTCCGAAATAAAGAAAAAACAATTTTCGGTACATTTTATATAGTCAACAATTCGAATGTAATAGGCTAATGGGAATCGGCGCGGTAATTATTGCGCAAAGTTAATTTCAATAAATTCCACAAGTTTATCCCAGCTAGGTGTATATAAATTTATTTCCAAAATCAAATAGAGCGAAAAATCAAGATCACTTTATTTAATTTTGAAAATAAATTTACACGGGATAAACTTGTGGAATTTATTGAAATTACCTTTGCGCAATAATTACGGCGCCGATTCTCATTAGCCTATTACATTCGAATAGCTGATTATTTCTGGGAATCTTTATTTATAGCTCTTAATTTTATATGTAGTTTTATATCGAAAGGTTTCAATGGAAATACTTTTCATTGAAAATATTCTATTTGAATCTATTTGAATATATTTTACAAGAAATTTTATTTTCCTCGCTACTGACGTCACAATCCGAGATAGTATAGTGGTAAAACGACTCGGTTGCCCGCAGTTCTATAAACTCCGCCCGATTGCCCACACGGTCCTGCTTTTCCTCCCACGGCGAGAATATACTTTTTCCGCTTTTGCGCGAGCGTGTTTTCGCGTTCTGCGTCGCGACGCAGAATATAAAGGCAAACAACCGACGCCCGCTTAATTAATTCGTAATCGGCGTGGTACATACATGTGCCTCGTCTCGGAACTGCGCAGCAGAGAGAATTTCGCGCGCGGAGTATCGCGAAACGGATCGCCCGCCGTTTCGTAAAGACGATCGAAAACCGGAGTCAGGTTTTTATCTCTGGCGGTTATCCGTCTCTCGCGCGTCCGTTCCTCGCGATGATGAGCGGCCAGTAAGTAATATATGTTTACCGATGATGATAAAGGTGCAATCGCGCGTCACGCGATTAATAATGGCAGTCGCACGCGCGCGCGCGTGCGCGAGCGCGAAGGATCGCGAGGCCTGCGATAATGCGAGCGCGAGCGGACGATTAAACGCGTCCCCGCGCGGACAGCGCGACGCAGTATAATCGGCGTTAAAAATTCGCGCTATAATTGCCCCCGGCAACAGTTCATCCGGCCGGTAATCGTTCGTGACACACGCGCGACACTTAAAAAGAGCGGAATCCCATTCATTTTAACGAGGAGGCGTTATCGCGCCTGCAGTCCTTATGACTCACAAGCGTTATGACGATGCACGTCCGACGACACAAGTTCGCGGGCAAGAACTAATTTAAGCTTAAATGAAACGCAGTTTGTTTATCTAGAATTAATGTAGTTTAAAAATAATTAACGTAAAAGGACACTTGGCGCCAGGTATCTTGCGACATAATTATGTTACACGGAAAGAACGATTTTGTTGAAAGATCTAAAAATTTTGCTAAAAACAGATCTGAAAATAATTTTTTGTTGAATCATCAAAATAATTTGTTGGAATGTTAAAACTGATTGCTATAAAACGTTTTAATATTCTAGCATTCATTTTGACTTTCGCACAAAATTATTTTGATTATTGAACAAAAATTATTCTCAGATCTGGATTCAGCAAAATTATTCTTTATACATATTTGTTCTGTGTACATATTTGCTCCAACAGCGCCAAGTTTTTTTTTGTTAAATATTTTTGAATCTTGAATTAAAACAAAAAGATATACTAGCACTTGGGTTGAAGCGGAATTATTCTTGAGTGGAAATTCGAGAATATATGTCACTTAGGTTGAGTTAGGTAATAGGTATATGTGTAATATGTATGACTTTTATTTTGATCGGTGCAATTTTGTGATAATGATCATAATTTTTTTTAAGGAGAATTAAATCATATATCACTTAAGTTGGAATAGGAAAATGAGTTGGAAATACAAAAAACGTACATATATCACTTGGGTTTTAAAAATAACTGTACTTTTTTTTTAAAAAAAAGTTGTTATCTACATTAAAAAATATGTAGAATCAAACTTTGTTTTATATTATATATTGTATTCAAGAGGACAAAAATGAGATATGAAAATTAAGATAATTTTGGGATGTAAAATACGGCCACGTTGCATTAAATTAAGAAAATAATATGCAATTAATGTATAGAAATATTTATTTAGTCGCTTATTTATTTATTTATTTAGGTATTTATTCAATTGTTATAGTACATTATAACACAAATAACTGTATAACACAAATAATAATCAATAACTAACGTCCCGAAATTCCGGACGAGAGAATATTATTTGTATTCTACAGCCCAAAATTATATCTCATTGATGTTCCCTTTAAGTTACAATTAAATGAAGGTTGATAATGTATATCTTTTAAACGACCCAGCAGAAAAGTCGGGAAATCAATCTTTATTTCTAATAGTTGTTACCTACATTATCACAGAGATTGCACGATATCGACGAAAATGTCAACAATGTTACGATCGATCGCGACGCAGGGAAGGTCGCGATAAAGACTAATTAGAGAGAAGGGACAGGGATTCACTCTCTAAACGAGGATGGATTCCTCGATCGATCTGGACGGATTCCCGTCATTCTGATTGCGCCTCCGAGAAAAACTCATCAATTTTCATCATTTTGCATGTGGGAGTGTTGTGTGTGTGTTTGTGTGTGTGTGTGTGTGTGTGTGTGTGTGTGTGTGTGTGTGTGTGCGTGTGTGTGCGTGTGTGAGTGTGTGTGTGTGTAATATAACCTTTAACGAAAGATTTAGAGTATCATTCGATATACACTTTCACAAATTGGAAGCATGTTTTCCAAACTCTTCAATAATCGAAATATCAACGAGAACGGATACAGATTTTTTTTTTACGGACGAGCGCACGAACGCTTTTCCTGGATGTGACATTTTTAGATTGATATCGAAGCCAATATAGTGACCAGTTAGATTTACGAAACATTACTTTAGTACCGATGCGATTTCGCTTTCGCTTAGATTTGACGCGAAAGAACAAAAATAAAACTATACAGAACGAAAATTTTTCCATCCATTTAAATTCTCTCGCGCCTGCACGTATAGGTGTTATCGTGTTCTTCGTGTGCGCGCGGCCACGAAGAAAATATTTTCGTGGCGCGTTCTTTATAAAGACGACTCTGCGGGACGACTGATCGCGCGCGCGCGCAAGCGAGCGCGGGGGGGGAGGGGGGAGCGAAGGCAAATCTAAAACATTTCGGGCGGTGCCGCGCGAGTGTTTTTTGCACACGATGGGAACGAAGCGCGAGCGCGTCCTCGCGCTTAAAGGGGAACGATCACGGTAACGCCGCGCCGCGCGGTTCAGTGACGAAGTTACGTAAGCGAGCGGCGAGAGAAAGAAAAACAGAGAGAAAGAGAGAGAGAGAATCGACGAGGCCGAATCCACCGAATCGACACGCCGCGGCGCCGCGCGCCGGCCGGCAGACACGGCGGGTAACATTTCGTCATATTATTTTTATAGGCACGTGATTTTTGCTTAATGAGGTAATTACTCGTGACTCACAAAAGCCGATATTTATTCTCCTCGCGTCGCCATCGCGGCTGCCATTTCTTCGGTCTTCGGTCGGAGACTTCGACTCTTTGAACGAATCCCCGACTCTCTCCGAAAGTCGAAAAAAATCTCCGACTGACTACTTTAAATTTTAATGAATTTTTTTACAGGGAAATAGAGGTTACGACTGTAAAAATCTTATATGTTCTTCAATCTTATTGACCGTACTTCAAAATTTTCTATTTATCCCCAGATATGTGAATTTCTTTTTTACAAATTAATTTCTTTTCACAAGTTATTTTATAAGAAAAATTAATTATACTCTCGGCGATACACTCTGTAGAATCATGTACGACTGTATAAGAATCTTATACGTTTTTCAATATTATTGACCGTACTTGAAAATTTTCTATTTATTCTCAGATATCCGAATTTTATTTTACAAATTAATTTCTTTTCATAAGTTATTTTATAAGAAAAATTGATTAATTAGATTCTCAGTTACACTCTGTAGAATCATGTACGACTGGAAGAATCGTATACGTTCTTCAATCTTATTGGCCGTACTTCAAAATTTTCTGTTTATCCTCAAATATCCGAATTTTGTTTACAAATTAATTTCTTTTCATAAGAAAAATTGATTAATTAGACTCTCGGTTACACTCTGTAGAATCATGTACGACTGGAAGAATCTTATACGTTCTTCAATCTTATTGGCCGTACTTCAAAATTTTCTATTTATCCTCAGATATTCGAATTTTTTTTACAAATTAATTTCTTTTCATAAGTTATTTTATAAGAAAAAAAGTTTATACTTTCGGTTACATTTTGTAAAATATTGAAAGGAAAAAGTTTTTATTACAATTACACATACAATCAAATGACATGAGAAAATGGATCAACTGGAGTTTCCTCAAATTTTGAAAAGGAATATCCGGTAATAGATTTCACCCAGACAGCACACAACAGCAGGCATGTCCAAAAGTGGGTCATGAGACGCCTTTAAAATATTTGATGTCTAAAAAACGTCTAAATGACGTCTTTTACACGTCTTATGTTCCACTTTTGAACATGTGTGCTGTTTGGGTATCTTGATGGCCTTTTTTTTGTGCAAAAAGCAAAAAATTGTGCTGAATAATTCCACTTTTTTCTCTTTTCTTTTGAAAAGCGACCTCGGGCGGAATACTAATCTGATGATCTGATCTGGTGGCAATCATACAGTCGGTCTCACTTGCTCGTGTGGCTCGATTATTCGTGCAATCCGAGCGACGTTTACAGAGATGAATCATGCTCACACACGCGTCATATCTTTCGAAGGGATCGATTGGATCCGATCTGAGCGAATCGCAAACAATCGCGCCACGTCGATAAGGATCGTTCGATCCAAAGCGAAAAGCCGAATCGCTGGTTTTTTTTTTTAAAAAGGCTATCTCATGTCGCATCGCGCCAATAAATGCCTCGATAACGCGGGTACAAAATTAACCTCGTAGATAACAATGTTTGCTGTATCGGGTGATTGTTCCTCTATTGTCGATACGAGATCGATCTGCCGCGGGCGATCGCGTGAGACTTTATCGCGTATCTTTAACAGTCTGAAGTGTGCGGAACAGATTTAATCCTCGCCTACAAACAAAACGTATATTTTTCACTCCCAATATTCTGAAAAATAATAATGCAAAATATACACATATTACTTCTAGATATTCAGATTTATTTTTTTAAACTAATTAATTTCTCTTTATAAATTAATTTTGTATAAGTTTTACGTTATTTTTTTAAACCACATTAATTTCCCTTTATAAATCAATTTTGTATAAGTAATACATTATCCCTTTATAAGTTTTACCTATTTTACTTATACAAAATTAACTTATAAAGGAATATTAATGTATTACTTATACAAAGTTTTACTTATACAAAATTGACTTACAAAGGGAAATTAATGTAGTTTAAAAAAATAAATCCGCATATCTAAAAGTAAATATATAGGAAAAATAAAATTTTGTTAAAGTGTTTAAAAACTTAGTTACAGATCTACAGAAAATAATTTTGTTGGATTGTTAAAATAATTACATAGGGCGTTTAAGCTATAGTTGTCAGGATGTCAAAACTTTTTTGTGTCATTCTCGGTTATTTTCTGTCATGCTCGGACATTTTATATAATTATTTTGATAGTCCAACAAAATTATTTTCAGATTTGTATTTAGCTACATTTTTTAATGCTTCAACAAAATCGTTCTTTCTGTGTAATTTCAAAAAAAACTTATAAAGCGATTTCATTATACATGTTCTAGCTTGTTCAAAATTTTCTATTTATTCCCCGATTCAAATTTTTTTTATAAATTAATTTCTTTTCATAAGCTATTTTGTAAGTAAAATTGATTACATACTCTCGATTACATTCTAGAATATTGAAAGGAAAAGGTCTTAATTTATTAAAATTATTTCACGCTCTAATTTTAATTGGATTAATTAATTCTAAATTGAATGCAATTTTCCCGAGTTGAAATATCAAACTTGAGAGAGTTTCTTTGCAAAACTCCGCTTCGCGACGAATTAGTCGAGCGAAAAAAAACGCTTCTCTCGCGCTTTTTTTCTTAATTCCTCTTCCGCGCGTCTTGCCCTCCTTCCGCCCTGGGAGTTTTATGAACTTGACGACCTTCCGATTGAACGACTCAGCGATCCCACGCATCGAGAAATAAGAATCGCGCGATAAATAAGAATCGCGGGGAATCGCTTATTCAATCGCGAATGAACATACGAGTTCGCGAAGGACGCGAGAGAAATATATTCGCGGTATATATACAGTCACATCGCAAACGGCCGTGTTTTATTTTGCACATCGTAAAAATCGTACGTTTACCACGGTGGCTGGCGCCAACGACTTTCGGCTTCGATCGAATCGAATGTTTGCCAACGCGGCGAAGCAATGGCACACACATTTTTGCAATGCCCGCCGATTAAATATCCGCGCCGGTCGGTGCGCAAATAAATTTTTAACGAGGGACACACGTATCCTGAGCGTGAGAGAGAATATTTTCGTGCGCGCGTGCGATTGTCAGTTTCGATAGTAACGAGAATAATAATCCGGGCTGCAATAACGTTTCGGGTGAGTTACAATAGCCGGTTCGAGATCGAGCGGTGCCGCGCGGCGCGGTATATATATATATATGTATATATATATATATATATATATATATATGTGTATGTATCTCGTCGATGTATCAGCCATAAATAACGGTCGCGTAACGCAGGTAATTAATTAATGGAGCACACACGAGGTAGTTTAACTACGCGTTTTAGACAGTCGCGTGTCAAACGCTGATAAATAGTCGACGCCGCGCCACCGCGGCGCTCACAAGAGCGGATTATATTATCGAATTCTATCGCGCGACGCTCTATTTGTGATGAGGGGGGTGGGGGAGATTATGCGTGTCGCATTATGCAAAGAACACGCGGCCACAGACGTCAATATTTGCGCAAGAGGTGACACACGTATACGTTGAACGCGATGTCTGATCTCGATGATCGAGGCGCCATTTCATTCCTCTCGCACGCACTATACGTACTCCCCGCACGCGAATTGTCGTCGCAACGCGTGTGGATTGTTTAATAAAAAAAGGAAAAGAAGTAACGAGCGAAGTTTTATTGGATAATTGTCGCGCCGGTAACCGGTCGCTGGCGAAAACCGGTTTTCGAAACCTTTACCAACAATGTGCAGCTTCTCTTTTTCTCCTCTTTCTATCTTCCTCCCCTCCCCCTCCCCCTCCCCCCCGCCACCTTCTTCCCGCTTCCACGGTCTTTCTCGTGCGTCTGCTGTATCGAGGAGCGAACAGCAAAATGAATGACTCACGAAAGCAAAATCGTCCAAGGAGAAAGGATTATATGCGTTCCCGCGGCGCGGCGTAGCTCGCTTATTAAGAAGCGCTTTTTACGCTCGAGCGCGCTTACAATAGGTGGTGCCCGGCTATTAGCGGAGTAAGTTTGCACGCGCGTTAACAGTCGGACACTGGAATAAATATAGCAGCTTGTTGTAGGTAATGGTATACAATACCATTTCCGCAATGACAAAGCCACCGTGCGTTAGAAACGTTATTCGATCGATTAATTAATAATTGTTACGCGACTTGTATGTGTAACTTCAGACCCGTTCCTTGGGTCACACCGCACTCCGGGCCGCACTAGAAACTTTCTTCCTCGCGTGTCTCGCCGAACTTCACATACTTATAATATCCCTCGCAGGTAGCACAAAGTCCGAAATCGCGACGCGAGACGTCTTCGAGACGTTTCATTTAGACGTCTCTCGCCTAAATGATGTCTTTAAGACGCCTTTGACATTGCGATTTTGATCTTTTGTGCATGTGGCGTCTGCGGGTGCCTTTCGTTTCGAGCGCGAGTGTAAATTCAGCTACGGAGAACAGCGAGTTTTTATTTTTTTTATCGGCGCACTTCCTAGGCAAGATAAATAACCGCGCACAGATAATGAACTGCCTGATTGAAGATACTTTAGCTCTCGTTGTTTATTTATCCATTAAATGCAAGGAATAAAGGGAATGTGTGGATTGAAATAGAATTATTAAATAATATAAAGGACGCTATTACTACAGAGAAATACACACTGCACACACACACACACACACACACACACATACGTATTTTAGTATTTGGTAATATTTGATTATTGCCAATCCGTTCTGGCCGAAGCGAAGGGTTCGCGGAACAGAGGCGATGAACTTGATTGACCCGAAACACCACGCCGGTTTCTCTCTTGCTCTCGGCGAATCCCGAAATACACTCGCGTTTCCAAGAGACAGCGCATTGATCCGACGCGGATATATGTATATTTTTTTATATCGACTTACATCACCGGTGACTCTGTTTATAACGATTAATTTAATTTCTTATCGTATATCGATCGATTTCTTAAGGATACAACCTTAATTGACGCACAATTTCTCATGCACATAACGGACGTTTATATCTTACATTCAATTTATTCCGGAAGAGAGATAAAGGTCGCAGGTTATTCCCTCTTTAGAACGAGACTCGCCGAAACGCTATTATAGCGTCGCACCGCGGCAGAGAATTATAATTCCCGAGAATATAACACACGGTCGGCCGGAGATCGAACGGCTATTATTTTTGCCGTTATTTTAAAAACGTCGCTACGCAGTTATTCCTGTTTTTCCACGCGGCTCGAGCGCGGCTCGAGCCTGAGAAAAAAACGCGGGGCTTTAGGTCAAAGGTAACGTCGTAATCGGGCGTGTAAAATAATCCGTAGCGCGTGCGCGCGCATTCGCGTACGTACGTGTGTATTTGTGCTGTGTGTGTGTGTGTGTGCGTGCGTGCCAGGGGAATTCTCAGGGTGCAATCAACCTGCGCGCAAAGGTACATCGCACCGCGTGTGCTCGCGCGCGCGTTACGCCACACGGAAAACCTTGACTTTATTGCGCCGCGACACAACGTGTACCGCAAACCAGCAGCCATCTCCTTTCCCTTTTTACGGCGCACTTTGTCGTTTCGTTGCGCTCTCGCGCTCCTCTTTCCTTGTTTTTTTTTCTTCCTTTTGCAGACAAATCACCTATCGAGATGGCGGCGATTATTACCTTAATTACCGCGAGACGCGGCTGCCGAAGTACGAAAGTTAAAGAGGATTAACGCGACGGAACGCGATTAAAGAATTCGAAGGATTGTTCGCGGAAGGAACAAAGTCGCGAAGTTTAAAATATCTGGAAATTTAGCCAAATGTAGAGATGAAAAAGAAATAATTCTGTTTTTTTCTGTTTTTTTGAAAAAAGAAACGATTTTGTGAAGAGATACTAAAATTTAGCTGGAACTGAAAGTAAGAGATCTGAAAGTAATTAATCTGAAAGTTTACAGAGCTTAAAGTAATTAAGATCAAAATAATAATAAAATTCTTAGAACTTAATTAGAGCAAAATAATAATGAAATTCTGAGAATTTTTATTATTATTTATTATTATTATTTTATTATTACTTTGATTCTAAGAATTTTATTAGAGAAAAATAATAATATTGTATAATTATATAAATAATATTGAATATTATGTAAATAATATGGGAAACATAATATTAACGAGCCAAAAATTTTGATATTTTAACAATCAGTTTGAATAATATAATTATTTTGATGGTTCAACAAAATTCTTTTCAAATCTGTGTTCAGCTAAATTTTAGGATCTTTCAGCAAAATTGTTGTTCTTTCCGTGTAAGAAACTCAAGCACGAATGCTACAAAAAATTGACATTCCAACAACCAGTCTGAGCGTTCTAACATAATTATTTTTAAAAATGTTAAAATAAATGCCTTTAAGAGCCGACGCAGTTCTTGTGGCGCAAATGATCCCTTTATTGAAGAATAGTAGACGTTTCGACTCTTGGATTGAGTCCTATAATTATTTTTAGCCAGTCCAATGAAATTATCATTTAGATCTGTATTTAGCTACATTTTTTAATATTTCAGCAAAACCGTATCCTTTTCGTGTTGGGAATTAGAATTCTACAGTGTATCGCATGTACATTTTCTCTTTCATATATATATTTTCTCTCACTATCGTTCGTACATTCATCAGCTAATATCACGAAGCGATTAGATATCGCGAGGACGATAGTGCTGTAATAAATACGACAGATTTAAATCGCACATCAACTTTATACGTTTATTACAAGTATACTATTACATAACCGTAAATTCCCATTTACTGCACCGCGCTCTGGGTTCACGTTTTTCTTTCACGTTTGTATCCAAAACACAAATATTTTTCGCCGTATAAACAACGATAAGATAAGATCGGTCGGGGATTGCGTTCGCGCGCGACCGTTTATCGCCTCTTGTGTCACGTGCGTTGCGAAATTTTAGACGGGGCGCGAACAGGCGACTCCAGTGAATCTATGAATCTCAACCGCGGAGATCGAGATTTTTATCCCGCAGCACCAGACTCATTCTCGGATGACGTAAATTTAAACTTTTGTTACGCTTATCCCATCCCTCCACTTTCAACTGTGCGAAGTTGAATTGTGTGTACATTGATGACATAAATCAATCGAAACAAGTATACATGACACTTAACACAGTCAGTATAACGAATCTAAAGGAGATATGCGAGAGGAGGAGCGAGAGTGCAACTCGCTCGAACTGGAAGGCGCCTGTTTTTTTACGCGTCTTATCGCAGAAAATATTTATATCCTATATCTGAAATTTTTTTATCGCGCATGTCAGACGAGCTGAACGCGCGCGTATTCGTGGATGATATCCAGTGAGGAGTGAATATCACGCGTCTACATAGGAATGTTTTCTAAACAAACATAATAATAGCGCAATTTGCATCGCGTGGTCTTGCGTGACGCAGAGAGCGGAGCGATAAACATGCGCCGAGATCAAACAAGCCCAAGATGAACAATTTAACTCGCGATGGCAAAGGTTAAAGACTCGGGCGAACGTGGCCGACGTGCAGGCTTGATATCGCTCGATAAAACGTGACACTCCGCCGTGGAAAGAGATCGAGAGGGAGACCGTAAATTTCGTAAAGTTCAAGGCCTGGGACGTTCAGCAAGGTTTTTACGGCGAGGATCATCCGCGCGCGCGCTCGTTTCGCGCTCGCGGTCGTTTCGCTCGTCTTATTTGTAGCTCGAGAGTAAACGCGGCGTAGCCCCGTGGCCCCGAGGAAATCGTATACCTAATCGAATTTATATTCCCGGGAGCCGTGCTGCTCCCGCGCGCGGATATATGTATCTATGTATACTATAAGGCTGTTACTTTTTACTCACTTTGAATATTCGTAAACTTCGACGTTAACTTCGACCTTTCGAAGTTTCGAAAAATACATTAAAAATTTGAATTTTTTTAATTGGATTGTTTTATTGATTATTATACGGAGAGAATTTTATTTTAAAATCATGTTAATCGTAGGCCAACATAGTATTTCGACAAATTTTATATAATTGTTATTATATTTTTTAATGATATTGTATATATATTTTTTTTATAAATTTATTGTAGTGTACAGTAAAATTTATTTAGTGTACAGTAAAATTTGTCGAAATACTATGTTGTTCCACGATTAACAAAATTTTCATGGTAAATTTTAAAAAGAAATTCCCTCCGTGTATCTTTCTTTATTTACCCAAGTTTAATTATTAAATTGTAATATTTCAGGTTATAATACTTTCAAATTTTTTAGGAATAATTTCTTAAATACAGTCAAACCTCGATAACTCAAATCTCAAGGGAGGAGCTATAAAAATCTTCGAGTTATAAGAGGTTTTGACTTATTAAAGTTTGAGTAGAAGAGAATTGACATGAAAATTCGACTTGCGGAAGTTTTGTACGAGAGTTTAATAGTATAATTTTTCGATTATAATGGAAAAGGAACTTCCTTTTAAAGGAAAAAATTCCAGTGGTTTTCGAGTTATCGAGGTTCAGCTGTATATTGATTCTTTCTATTTACAAATATTTATTTGTAAATTTTCTGAATAAATTTATCATTCAAACTTCGAAACTTCGAAACTTCGAAGCTTCGAAAGAATTCGAAGATTTTAATGCCGAAATCTTCGAATCTTCGAAGCTTCGAAGCTCGAATGTCGAAGCCTTCGAAGCAAATCACCAGCCCTAATGTATACATATATATATGCATACATATATATATATATATATCGCACCCACCCTCCGTCGGCGTGACGCGGTGAAGAGTCGCGGCCTTCGCAGGTCTTCCGCTCTTCCTGTTCCCTCCGCACTCGACTCGAGTTGGCGCGCCGAAAAGTCCACTCTCGCACGCAACGACGGCGAGAGGACGAATAAGCGGCGAATACCGGTTCGGTCCGGCGTGGAATGATTAGCTGGAGATAAAAATAATGTGCAAATGCCGCTTCTTGTACCGCCGAATTCGATTTTGCGTCTGTTCCGCGCGCCGAGAATAGAACTCTCTCTCCCCACGCACTGCGCCACGTGTAAATTTTTTTTACGCACTTGCGCGCGTTTATCGTCTCTCGCAGCGCGCGTTTTATCTGCAGCCGGGCCAAGCGAAACGTGTCGTGGCATAATGAGACACTTGCATACGTAACAAGTCGCTTCCTCGCCAAGGTCAGGAAACGATGCCGTGATATATGTGTGTTAAAACGAAAAAGAAAGAAAAAGATCGGCTTCTTCGAACCGCGCGCGCATTCCGTGCGCGTGAGAGGGTATACCTGCGTACTCGCGTTATCGTGTGACAAATCGTTTATCGCATAAACGACAATAGCTGGCGTATAGGTGAAATCGATGAGATCGTTTCCCATGGATCTCGAGCAAGACAGATCGAAAATGCAATCAATGGTCCTGACATATTTTCGACTTGGTGTCACACAATGAATCACATTTCTCTTCCGCATTTGTACAATCACGTATAACTTCGTATTTACACACACACACACATTCAGAGAAAAGAATTGATTGCAATTACCATGACTTACAATTGAATTAACTATATTTACAATTCAATTAACTATAATTTACAGTCGTAAGGTATATAATAAGTGAAATTATAGGCCGATAAGTGAATGACATGAATAAGAGGAAGAAGCCTTTATTCGATCAAAGTGAATCTTAATGCTTAATAACATTTCTCTCTGTGTAAACTTTAATAAATACGTTACATTATAAGCATAAATATATATGTATACATAAGTTGACGCGTGTAGCATCGATATGAAATGACTTGAAGGTGATGGCCTTCTCGTAAAAAAAAAGAAAATAAAAATTATATTAGACCTTTATGATTTTGAGGCTCAAAATTATGAAATATTTTATTTCAGTAAGTATATCATAATTTTCTCAAAATTATAAAGCTCAACATAATTTTCATCTCTTCTCATCGTGGTCTTCATTTTATACAATCACGAATTTTGTCTATATGACAGTTTCGCTGTTACACTTGTGTACACCATGATGACAGTCTTGGCAGAAATACTCCCGGCTTTGCTTGCCATTGCCTTCCGAGAGTGATGGTCGAAAACAATCTAATATGTTCCGGGTGGATTTGAATTTGGCACAGAGAGCAGACGCGTAACTCTCGCGCCATGATCGCCACAATTATAAATATAAGTTTATTGCAATCAAATAGAAGAAAGCGTCACACAGTTGGAGACAAGATGTGTTGATGCCTTATAATATTTCTAATTTTTTCTTAATTTCAGCTATAGTAAACTGCGCGTCGATTACTCTCGGATTTTTAATAACGGACTTGTAATTTAACGCTAAATTAATAAATATTACATATTAAATTAGTCTTTAATTCGATGATAACGCTATACAAGCGTCTTAAAATATTGTGAAAAACTTATTGCGAAAAATATTACCTCAGCCAGGAATCGAACCTGGGATTTCCCGATTCTATCCAGAACGGCTGTTTTATCTTTTTTTATTTTTTTTTTAATTTGTTTGTTATAGACTTTGAACAATAAAAGAATAAATAAGAATTCTCGTTGATTAAGATCGTATAATAAGCTGGACGGCTTCCCTAAACACTCGTGGCCGACAACAATACAATGTGTACATTATTCTTTTATTATTAGTTAGGCTGAGTTTTTATAAAGATAGGTATATAATCGAATAATTACTTATAATTAGAATATACTTGCCAGTGAAAAAAGATTTCAGAAAAAAAATACAAGCTGCTTTGGTGGTTCATTCTTTTGAAGGATGTCTTATCTATTCGACCACTAAGCTGTGATAATATTTATCGCAATATTAGTAAGCCAACCAATATATTAGGTATTAAGGAGAAATATGTTTTACCGCAAGGCGAACGTGTGAGTGACAGACAATAATTTATAAGTTTGTCATTATTATATTTTATAATAATAATAAACTTATAAAAATATTATAAAACATATACTAAAAATATTATATGTCGATAAAAATTTTATTATAACGCTGTGTTACAAAAAAATACTTGTTTTCACTCTCTGAAGTGCGATCTTTCCCGAAGATTTTTTCGCGCTGAACACGATGTCGTTTGAAAAATTCGCCTACCACGCCTGACGTCTGACGGAAAACGATAAGTCGCACTTCGGAGAGAATTTTACTGTAATTTTGCTGTAAAAACACAGTGTAAATATAAAAATATAAGATTGTTATGATTACCAATATAATAATAATAATAACTAAAAAAATGGAGCTCAAAACTATATATGATTGTGTGATATAATTGCATGATTTATCATGGAAATTATATCACAAAATCAAATACTTTTTTTTTCCAATGCAACTGGATGAAAGGTGTTGGAAGGAGGAATGAACATTCACGACGTTTATTCCAACATCGCCAACGTCGTGCTTGAATCAAGCAAGACATTCGCGCCGGTGCGTTCCGACCGAAATCGCGTATTATATACCGATAACACGGCGCCGCGTTATCTCGCTGACCTTGTTGTTCGCGTAACATCGCAATAGCTGATAATATTATGATGTTTCGCGCTTTTCGAGGCGGCGAATTATCCAATCGGCGAAATAATCACGCAATATTTAGACGATGTAGATTTAAATCTCGGGATGGGACGCGTGTTATACGCAATATCTTGTAGCGGCGTTGTAGCAAGAAAATCATCATATATTTCATCGCGCCCATTCCTTTCGTCGGGCCACTTCTGTACGCTCCACGAGACTCGATACGCGCGGATTATCTCGACAGGGAATTCGCCGTCGTAACATTCGTGCGGAATTTCATAAGCCTTCCCGATATATATATATATAGAATGCAGTTCTCTAATACATCCGAGTATTGTATCGCCTAGATGAAAATGAAGTATGGAACGCAAGTTTTTTTTTTCGAATACAAATATCGGATGAGTCAGCCTGTACATTTCCTGCAGGCGAGTGTGTCTACGTTGTCTGATCAGTTAAGGAGCGCCCTGTTATAGAGCACGCGTCGTAAACAGAAAATAGTCGCGTGTGTATACCTATACTGTATACTGCACCTGTGATCCTTATCGCGAAAGCGATAATTGCGACTGGAGAAAAAAAATGTAACATTCGATGTTAATTTAATAACACACAATCATCCGGGACGGATATTTTTCGATGCAGCTCTTGCAGAACGAGAAAAAGTGACGCCACTCCTCTAATCATCGGAGTGAGTGAAAGCCGCGCCTGACGAAAAAAATTCCGAGAAATTTCGAACCGATGGAAAAGGCGCATTTCGCCGCCTCATCTTTTTTCGGATGATCTCAATCAGGGTAGAAAGACGGTAAAAAGAATATGCCATTAATTAATATATATGTTCGATCATATATTGATACAAGTGGAAATCGTGTACTCCGACGGAAATTCTCTTTCTCCTTCTCTCTCCGCGGCAATATCGTCTTTCTGTTTTGCTTATACATATTGATTCCATGCAAGAATGAAGTATGCGGATCGCATTTTTCCTTCTCACTGCGTAGAAGAACCAGTTTTATCGCGCGCGAGGCGTGTATCTATAGTCCCATAAAAAAAAAAATAGTTTTACAAACGAGCAGTTTTACAGGTGAGTCATCGCGCAAAGTGCGCGACCAACGTCATTAATATTTTAAATGTTTCTTCTTTTTTTTTATATATATTTTTACGCGCCGTTGTTTTCCAACTCTGTCACGGTTTGTTGGCGACGAAATAAAGTTCAGCTTTGCCGAGAGAACAGTGTTTGGTATTTGCGACTGTATAATTGCATGTCAAGCTGGAAATATATATGATGTCGATGTGTGATCAATGCTGAACATTTGTCTGATATTTTTGTCATTTTCGACCTCGTCATAAGTGCTCTTATGTTAACTGACTAATTGCAAATACGTGTATGGACTCTTTTTGAAAATTTTTGGTATTTGTAACTTATAATTACTGCTACAAAGTACTATGATTATTATATTACTATAATGTTAATAATAATAATTATAAATTACATGTATTAAATATATATATGTATTATATATTTTTTTTTATCAACAAATAAATATATATATAGTTGACGTCAACAAATTTTGAAAAATTTACTATACATTATTATTACGATAAAAGTGAATGTTATTATCATTTATTTAACTATAATTTAGTCATTTTTGGGTCCAACTATATTATATGATTGGCCCCGAAAATAATTAAATTACAATTTATGATAATTGCAACTTTTTTTATGATAATAATAACTATAACGTATAATAAGTTTCAAACTTTGTTGAGATCAACTATACATGTTTGTTGATAAAACTATATATATACTTATTATTACTAACATTATAATAGTAATAATCATAATTAGTACTTTGTAATTATAGTTACAAATACCAAAAATTTGTAAATAACCTTCCAGTTTTGCATCAATTATTTTATATAGGATTGGCTGAGAAAAATAATAGAAATCTTATAGAAACATTCGCAATTGCTAAAGTAAAAAGCAACTATACAGTATATATATGAGATCAAAAATGACAAATATATCAATCAGTATTCGATCATTTATCGACTCAATCGGTGTCAATTCAATGTCGATTCGATGTCGATTTGACTATAATTATTTCTGGTTGGATAGTAAAATAATTATAGTAGTTATGGTTTTGGGAGCTCCAATTTTATAGTTATTACTGCAGTACAGCGTTAGCAATAATAATTATATTTACAATTCTACCAAGCATACAGTTGGCACCAAACACGACTGTACCACTTTACAGTTAAATTATGATAATTGCAGCCATTCTTTTTCCCTCTCGATGTTCCCGGTGTCATTGTATGAAAATGAAAGAAAAAAAAAAGACAATGATTTCTCCAATATATACTCTCGAATGCACACGTCACAATTTACAACGTGGCTTAAATTCGTGAAAGTTTTTTCCTCGTGCGGCAGGCGCGCGATATTTTATACGCGGGCGTCAATGACGGCAAAATGATCACAAGTTTAATACGGGTCACGAGATTCTCAGGGCGTGTACACGCTGGTTTATTGTAACGCGCGGCGGTATAGAGAGAAGGAGGACTTGGCGGAGCGGATATTTATAACGATTATACGTTAAACCGGGAATTATGCCAGCGTTGTAATGGCTATTTGCATCCGGCCGCAATGCCAAGCGGGCCTCCCCCGTCCGCGCGCGTTCACATCCGCGCGGAAAAAAAATTTCCTTAATTCGCGTATAAAAATTTCCCAATGACACGTCGTGACTTTTTGACTCTGAATTACGACGAGCAACGAGTTGCGCGATTAATTCGAGAGGGAGAGAGAGGGAGAAAGAGGGAGAGAGAGAGAGAGAGAGAGAGAGAGAGAGAGAGAGTCGCGGATTGCGAACCGAAACTGAACGAAATCGAACTGTCTTTCGCATCGCCCCGATAAAATTGCATCGGCGATTGTGAGCTAATGGATATGTTGCGGACGGTCAGTGAGCGCGCGTCTCTGTCAAACATCCGCGTAAACATCCGCTATACGGGCGCGTTTCTCTCGGAGATGCCGTCGCGTCTCTTTAAAAAAAGGAATGCCCGCGGTGGATTATTTATCACGCCTAGATATTTATGTATCCATCTATATTCATAAGGAGTATAATATATTCATAAGGAGAGGAAATAAACAACTATAACCGACCGGTAGCGGTTATATTTAACGTATATACACATCGAACGTATGCTAAATGCTTATTTATCTTTGTCCTTAATAGAACGTAATCGAACCTATACGAGCAAAATCGAGCGCCGGCGAGTCGATTACTCAACTCCGTGTTGTGCCGCTATATTCCTTTCCGGTTGTACTATACGGAATTTCATCACGCTCCGCGGTGTTGTGTTTTACGCAAGATCTTTTAGGGAGCTCTTCCTCGAATACGAACGCGCGGGTTTTGACTATTTGATGACGAGCGCTACATGAAAGGTATACACACACGTACGCAAAGGTATATACGTACACCCGTGCACGGGTCTGATCGTGCGTGTCTCGTTGTTAATAAAGTTATTCCCGCGGTCGTCGATCAACGATTTCAGTCACGGAGCGTCCCGCGCCTCTCTCTCACCTCCCGCGCGCGCGAATCGCGCGCTTCGATCATATTACGCGGATATTTAAATGTACAATATGTAACAGAGAGTGTTAGACACGTCGCGACGCGAATAGCCTTCCGATCGCGCGGCATATACGTTAATGCTTGCCAAGATCGTCCTCCGCACGCGATCCGCGTGTTCAACCGTGGTGCTGCCTCTCCAGTATAAATACTCGAGGAAAATCGCATCGGCGTGGCGCGGCCGGCGTGCGTGATGCGAGACGTTACAGATCAGCGGCGCTCGACCGATTGGGTTTGCATTGAGAAATTTTTTTTCTTTAACTTGAAGAAATTGAGGCTCGTATAATGAATAATCATAATTTTTTTTCTTTCTTTCTCGGACTGCGATATCCGCCGCCACCGCCGCCGCCGCCGCCGCCGCCGTCGCCGCCGCGGCCGCGGCCGTCGCCTCGTCGACGAGACGAGTTTATTCAATAATTCACCGCGAGGTTGTAGGTACGCGGCGCGATTATGCAATCGCGGGTCTCTATACCCGGTAATCTCCGCTGAAGTGGACAGAGCGCGCATAGCTCCTCGCACGTTTCTTCATCGATTTCTTCGCGAACGTGCTTCTTCATAACACGATCGTTTCCGCTTGCACTACACTTCGATGTGACTTCCAGTTTGATTGACGAAGGCTCCACGTACTGGTACTTTAAATAAATCTGATATCGATAGTCTTCGGAAAAAAACTAAATATATGTGTATATGTGTATGTATAATTGAAAGAATGCAATAACATTTATTATTTTCAAAGAATATTTTCGCAATCTTATTTCGTAATTTGAAAAGTTTAGTACTAGAAATTAGTTAAAAATTAGAAGTACATTTTTAATATTATATATACATATATTAAAACATATATTCCATCTAATTCTTTCTTCCAATTTCTTTTCATTTATATGACTTTTTTTAAGTCCGGAAAGAGTCACTAGGAATAGTAAATTAGATTATTATTAATTAAATATTATATTAAATACGTATATTATTAATTACATATTGTTTATTATTGAATGTTCTATAATTCATTAGTATATTTGAGATCATTATGTACATATATAGACTTAATATTTTCTAAAAAAATAAGAAATATGTGTAGATTAATAAAAAAAAAGAAAACTGCTATGATTTGACTTAATTTTTTTACTGGGATATAAAAATCACCTCGGATGATTTCCATAATTAAGTATGGTTGCGAATTGCTTCTGATAATATCATTTCTTATAAACTCGTAAAATACAATATATTATACGAATTTCCTAATTTGTTACCATTGCGCAACATTACTTTACAATCGCAACGAGACACGGTCGAGGAGAAAGGAGAGCAAGGAGCTGCGAGCCAAGACAGGATATTTTTCAAGAATGTGTTGATCTTTATGCGATTAATAAATTGCGGAGGAAGCGAGAAAAAAAGAAAGACTGCTGCAGGGACGCATTTCAGTCTTCTCACAAAAAAGAACTATTCAGTTTTTAATGAATTGCATAACACTATATCAACGCGTGATTTGTGTAGCGACGCCAAATCACGACACGTTCGGCTTTGATGCTTTCTCGTAATATCGCGTTCTTATCGCAAGACGCCGTTTGATCGCCAGATCAGCCGCGAAGATCTTCGTCGCTCATTGCTAAATCCCGCGTTTGCGCAACTTTTTCATTCCGGTATTTATTCATAACAGATTACAATACACGCGCGTGCGCCCGTTGCAAAATCGGATCGGTGACGTAAGAGGATTATCGCCCGCGGCGGCGATAAGACCGCTACAGCGACGGTTGCTCGTTAACGGCGTCGGGAACGTCTTGGTCATCTGTTGCACAAGGAGGGCCGTTTAGTACGAGTATTTGTCAAACATGATCGGAACAATAATCGGACAACGTGGTCACAAAGTCCGCGCCGTCGCCGTCGGCGCGGGTCAACGGCCGCGCCGGTGAAATCCGCGTTGAGGCGCTCGCGGTGGCGCGAGGTGTGTAATTCATAACTTCCTCAATGTGGCCTGATCGTCGTGTATCATTATCGACCAGAATGCGGCGCGGCGCCGATTGCACGGCGGTTGAAATAGTTAATCGAGTCGCGGTGAAAAAGAATCGATCATATAAGTAGGGGAGACCGGGGCTGTTCGAGACAAAGGAAATATCTTTTTATGAGTACATGTTAAAAATTCACCGTAATTACTGTGAACGCGTCCTATAATACAGCGGCGATGCTGCTGACAAAGTTTCGTTGGCGCTTGGCGTGCGTATATAATTGTTGTCGTATAGCAATGAAAAATATATTTCATGACAGCAAAAGTAAACTTTGACATTCTGTATTTCGCACTGGTCGACATTTTTATTTATAGTTCGAAGCAAGTACAATTGCGTGATCAATTTACTTAACGGCATTATGAAGGGTAAGACAACCTTTCAAACTGTGTAACGAATTTTTTTTGTATAAATACAGAATTCAGGAGAAGTAAAAGAAAAAAATGTGCTCCGAATAGAGCCCCCCCCCCCCGTCTCCCCTAATATACAATTCACACCCGCGCGCGCTGAGATCGTCGAGAGATGTCTTTTTTGCGCTTTTCCTCTCCACCTTGCCTGCAGGCTGCGGCAGCGCGTGAGAGCGAAGCCGGCGCGAGAAAGAAGAGGACGCAAGGCCTTTCGCGGGTGCGAAGAGGCATTACCGGCGGATCAGGTGACTCGAAACTGGCTTACGGGCGCTTACATATCGCGAATCGAAGCCCCTCAACAACGTTCTTGTTACGCTATACCGGGCCTGACCCGATTTGCGGATCGTTAAGCGGGGAGTATAGGTATCGCGCCCGTTTCAACACCGCGAAGGCCGGGAGGCGGGGAGTTTTCCGCGGCGCACCGAAGACCAAGTCGCGTAACTCGCCGCGTTGCGCAACGGCTGCGGATAGAAGATGAAGGATACACAATGATGATTGAACAATTTAATCTATCACGATACACAGAGTGGAAAATATATTTTGCACTTGTGTTAAAAATAGTCCACTCAAACGCTCGTTAAATTTTCATGCTAAATTTTTAACATGTCCGACTGTTAATTTAACATAATTACACGGAAAGAACGATTTTGCTGGTCTAAAAGGTCTAAGAATTTTGTTGTATACAGATCTAAAAATAATTTTGAAGTTGAAAACTCAAAAATAATGAGCATTTCTGCAGGTAAAACGTTTTGACATATTCTAACCATCAGTTTGGATTTCCAAGAATATTATTTTGATGGTCTAACAAAATTATTTTCAGATCTGTATCCGGCAGAATTTTCAGATCGTCCAGCAAAATCGTTCTTCATGATCATATTAGTTTGAATATTTTATAGTAAATTGATATTTACATAATATTCCTTAATGTTGAAATAACATAATTTAGTGAGTAAGTGAATAAATAACAAAAACAAATGTAGTTTTAAAAAACGTAAATTCTAAAATAAATGAATAAAAAATGAATATCCCTTAACTTAATATAAATGTTCATTTTACTAAAGAAATATATCCTCGCAAGTTGTTTCAAAATTGTATCAACCTGCTACACTTTTTGCGTAAATTTTTGCATACTTGTCTTATTTTCTAACAAATTCATCTATTGTGTTAATTAAAAACACAAAAATTTGTGAGGACCAGTTAGGTACATGGTTTGGGACATGTGAAACGTGTTAAACACAAGTTTTTTAACTGTGCAGGTCTTCTGCAGTGACTGCAGTTCTTCTTCTTCTCTTCTCTTATGAAACCTACCCCCTATACGGGGTGTTAGTACGCGATCCAGAATTCTTCAGTCGAATAATGCGCAATACTAAAACGTGATGAGTGAATACTAATGCGGAAGTAGAGAAATACTAAAAAGTCGCTAAGATTCCAGAACGTAGAATCACTTGGCCACAGACGTCCACCTCAGTCCGTGGCTCGCGTATTACCAGTGATCAGTCTCGTCCTCTGCAGTTAAATAAAGACGACGTGCGGCGCCGAGCTACTGTCTCGGTAGCCTATCTACTATATTATTATTATTATTATTATTAATCTTCAAAGAAACAAACAAGCGCGAAGAGGAGCGGCCCGAAAGATCGTCGCGCGAGAGATAACAATCGCGTCCCGTCTCTCTCCCTCTCTCTCACTCTCTCTTTCTCTCTCTCAAGGACCTCTCTTAAACTTCCTCGACTACCTAACAGTTACGATCTCGCGCACACACACGACAAGTCGTCGGCAACGACAACGCGCGGGCTCGCTCGCTCTCGCTCTCGCTCTCGCTCTCTTTTCTCCTTCTGCCTATATCCTGAACGGTCACGGCTGGCGATTTTGCGGTTATCGATCCCCGCCCTCGCGGTGTGTTCACCTCCCGGTGCCGTTAAAACAACCTAACCGTAATGTCAGTGTACTAACACGTGTGCACGTACACATACAACGTCCTACACGTATACGCGCGAATATTCCCGTAGGTACATTCAAGAGAAGATATCTCTCTCTCTCTCTCTCTCTCGCTCTCTCTCTCTCTCTCTCTCTCTCTCTCTCTCTCTCTCTCTCTCGCACGTACGCGCGCTTCGTAAACATGTACGGCGCATAAATTACTCCGACCCCTATACGCTTTGCATACGTTACATTATATACAGCGTAAGTAAGTAAGCGAGCGCGTACACACACACACACATTCTCTTCCCCGCGTGTGTACGCCGTCACGCATATAAACGCTCCCATCGATTGTACGATATACCAAGCGGCGCGCGGCGTGGCTCGCTTTCACGGATCGTAACGCGATTGCCCGGCTATCCGCCGGCTCCGTCCGGTTGCGTGGTCGGCCACACGCGCTAATCGTATCTGGCGCGTATGTATGCGAAGTATATACGAATACGGGGAAGGCGCGACGCACTTTTCCTTTTTCTTTTTTTTTTTCTTCTTCTTCACCGCGCAGATCACCGCCGTCGTAAATCACGCGAGCGAGTAACGGAACTCGCTCGTCTCGTGATTTGACTTTGCCTCGTAACTAACGCCCGCCCACGCACCGCGCACCGCGCGTCGGCTATATATTGTTCGACTTTCTTCACGCGGAGATGCGAGGGGATGCGAGGAGCGCGACCGAGTGTTTCAACGTGTTTAACTTTCGCACGAATTAATGCACCACCTGAAGATCGCGGAAGATATGAATACAAGGCGTGGGCAAGGATATATCCAGGCGTGGCGCACGGGCGAACGAAAAAAATTCGCGATTGTTATCCTGGCCGCGAATTGTGTGCGCGTCTTTTTTTTTTATCTCGTATATAAGAGGTGGAGAAATTTTCCGTGATACGCGCCGCGTCTGTGGTATAACGCGAATGTAGGTCAAGGGTCGCAATGTAATAATCATCGTTGTATATGTACGTTATATCGACTAGAATATATGAGGATATATATATATATATATATATATAAGTATATTTCTATTTGAAGTATTCTATCTTCCGCCGCGCGTACGCCCGATTGATTTTTATCGAGCAGCGCTGTCGTATTTTTACGATAGTCGCATATACTTTTAATCCTATACTTCTAATTTTATTAAAGGGGTTTTCTGAATTTTCCGTCTATAGCTGCCAAGATATCGGCGTGGGCAGACTGATCGAACAGGAAACGATACTTTTCAGAGACGATTTCAAAAATTCGTTGAGGTCGTAATATTGAAGATAGACCTTTAATATCACAGGTCAATGGATTTGTCTCTTTGAGCCGTATCGATTGATTTTATTTTTATAGGAGAATTCCATTAAAAGAATTGATCCCCTTCCCTCTTCAGAATGTAATGTACGGAAGAGTATAAGGTTTTGTGGCACTGAAATTTTAAAGTAATCCCATTGAAGGGGATTTAAAAATTTTTTTTTCTAGCTTTCATAGTTCCGAAATATCGGTGTGGATTAAATCGAGCATCTTTTGTGTTTATATGTGTATGTGTATAATATGAGATATATATATATATATATATATATATATATATATATATATATATATGAGATTTCTGTTATTGAAAACGTTTGAAAACAGCAGATTGCTTTCTTACAGAAGTCACGAAATCGTGGCAAAACACTCGAAATTTTCGGACCTGTCTTTAATGATAGAAAACTCCTATATTTTTTAATAAGTTTTATGTTATAAATTAATTTTCTACATTTCAAATAATTATACATTATAGTTACATTATAGTAATAAATAATATCTAAACAAAGAATCGTGTCCATTTATTTCTTTCTCTGAAATAAATTCGCAAATTTCGCCTGGTGATCATAAAAAGCTTTTGTTCCCTCTTGAATCAACGTAAGAGAACTTCTTAGATTAAAAAGAAATTTCGGGAAAGATACAAAAGAAACGTTTCCCAATGTCTCTCGAATTTCTCTTTCGACCAATTATGACCAATTGTAATTCTCGCGTAAGCATATTTTTTTTATCGTCGAAAGAGGCCTGTTTTATTTGCGTCTCATTGTTAGTCTGCATAAAAGATATGTAGCACAAATAAAATCGTTGCCTATCGTTTGGAAATATAATCTGACAATAATAAAATTTGAGTCAAGGAGAGAATCTTTTTTTATCGACTACTTATATTTTTATCAATGCGACATAAAGAGTAGAATAAGAAAAGAGAATTTATCAGGTCTATCAGATAAGAACCTGGTTTACAAATTGAAAAGGCAATTCGTCTATATATCGAGTTCTCAATCTAATTAAATCGAATTTTAAGCGGTCGTCCTTCGGGAGAAATATTGTCGATACGAGTATTACGTGTCAAGCGGAATGCATGTTATCTCCTTTGTATGCAACTTTGTAGGATCCAAGATATATAAATATTATTTTTCGATACAAATGTGAAACTCATATGTTCAAGATAAACATAATAAGAAGAGATAAAAGAAAGTTTTATATACATATATGTATACATATATATAAATGTACACGAAGAGAATTTCCTTTTAAAATTTACTCTGAAAAAGAAGAACAGATAGGAAATAATTGTAATATTATATGTATATATTACATATAATTGTACATTATATACATGTATATTACAACTTTAAAAAAATATAATATATATTTAATAAAAAATACATGTATCTTAAACACGGAGAGAATTTCCTTTTAAAATTTACTCTGAAAATCATGTTAATCGTGGGACAATAATATTTCGACAAATTTTGCTGTGCACTATAATAAATTTGTTGTAGTATATATTTAAAAAAAAAAAGTGAAAATCACATAAAATTCGTCGAAATACTATGTTGTCTTATGATTAACATTTTCAGGGTAAATTTAAAAATAAATTTCTCTCCGTGTGTACATATATTTTTTATTAAATATATATATAATAATATTTTTGAAAAAGTTGTAATATATGTATATAATGCACAATTGTATGTAATATATATAACATTATTATTTCCTATTTCTTCTTTTTTGTCTTCTTGCACTGAATTTATCCTTTATTAATGTTTACTTTGTTTAATTACAGTTATTAACTTTTGTTAAAACAATTTCTGTCAAAATTATTTTGACCGCGTTGCTTTCTTTTCCGCACTTTTGTGACCCTCTCGAAAAGAGATCTTGGAGCACATTGAAACAACATGTTTATTGCCAAAAGATTTATTGGCAAATGTTCTCCTTCCTTCATTCGCTAGAAAGTCAGTTGTACAAATATAACACAGCGTGCTTTGACCTCGAAAGAATCCCAAGAATTAGCAGCGACCAGTCTATACGTGATCTTACGCACACGCACGCGGTTTATATCGCTATGATACACGTTTATCCGAGCCGAGGCTCGAGCATAGCTCATTGTTAACTATATGTAAATCGCGTTCTGTGGGCAATAATAGCAATCCACCGTCCGGTCGCGTAAACACAATTTCTCGAGGACGCCGTGCGCGAAATGCGTGGCAAATCGTTTTTCAACAACAAAGTGATATTTCACACTACGTGACGTTTTTTCGCATATATCCGAGTGCGATTGCAAGGTTACACGCGGCAAAACGAATCGCTAGGCGCGTTGGCCTCGTATTGGCACCGTCCAAGAAAATTCAGACGTCGTCGTCGTTGCATGAATGAATGTGGAAATGCTGTTGGCGTATACTATAACATTTTTTTTTTCATTTTATGATAGCGGAAACAATCAGTCGAAGACTCAATTCTCCGGTGGCTCTTATACGTGACGAGACTGGGAATAGCGAAGAGTCCCTGCAGGTCCAACAACAACAGGTTACGTGACGTCAAAGTGACGTTAAAATGAATTGTGACTGATCGAAAAGTGCAGACTCTTAATAATCATTTTGGAGCCATTTTGACGTCATTTTGATGTCATCGTGACTTTTTGTTCTGCTTGGAATTCTCAAAAGTGTTCCCCCCCCCTCCTCCATAGACAACAGCCCGACCAGTTTTCGCTTTCGGTAGTTGCTTTCAAGTGGACTTAATTAAGCTTCATTCGCGACATATATATGGAAGTTGAGGGAGCTTCGAGCTGTCAGCCTTGACCCATTCAAGTGTCTTCGACCGGCCACCTCCTCCTCCTCCTCCTCACCTCTGCCACACGCTTTAAAACTTGGACCTTACACGTCGCGCCTTCTTACGCTTATCAAAGACGAAGATACGTGCGGTATCGCACGAAAATACGCGGGCTAAGCCACGCTCGATTATTTCCTTTTATTATCAATACCAATCGTGCGTGAATGAATCGATGGATCTTAAAGGGGTTTCTTTATGTACTCAAGCTATTTCCCACATGTTAATATTTGGAACTGATTGTATGACAAAAATGAGGAAAAGAGACTACTTTTATTTGCCACGCATTTTTACATTGTACTAATGGTATAAGACAGAGTTCGGTTATTTCATTCAACATTCTCCTCGCAATAATCCCATTCCTCCTCACGAGGTTGAGTATTGTATCTTGGCAGTGAATTTTTAATTCGAGGCGTCGTGGTCGCCGTACCGGGTTTTCCGATGCCCAGGGTGGTCAGCATTCCTGGTGGGTTTAGAATAGAGATTTTTTTGTTAATCAACGGACGCCTGCGTTAGATAAAAATCGCGAATTATTACACTGTTAAATCTATTGTGTCAAATTGAATCTTATTTAAGTCGCCACTGCTTCTACTTAATAAATAGTTATTTTTAACTAAAATAATAGAATTTAACCCAAATTTTGGTTAAATTTGAATTACTGTTTTAAATTATTTAACTTTTTTAGTAAAATTAACTATTTATTAAGTAAGAGCAGTTGCGATTTAAATAAGGTTTAGTTTAACACTATAGATTTAACAGTGTATGACAGCAGTGATATCCTTGCGTTCACACATTTCTATCAATGTAGATTAACTTTAATCTCGGTCAACTTACTTTCTTTATCTTTTTCTAATTAAAAATTAAAGAGTAATAAAGTATTCGAAAAAGATAAAGAGTAAATTAAATCGGGATTAAAATAAATCTACACTGGTAGAAAAGTTGCGTTAAATTTTGCAAATACTTAGAATGGAATGTCGTCTAAATGAGATCCGTTTCGATCGAACTTTTCGTATGTTTTGCGAGAAATGAAATTCTCATGGAAGTCTCTTAAATATTCACGAGGGCTTAACGAGCCGGGGAACGAAGTGGGTCTTGAATATGTAACAATTACGTATTACGTGCTATTTTTCGAGGGGCCACGTATAGGGCATACACGTCTGACATTAGACCTTTTAGTTTTCCCATCATATCAGTGTCCGGCTGCTTCTTCTCCTTCTCCTTCTCCTCCGTCGGCGGCTTCTTCACGTTCTGGTAGATCGTGTATCCGATACCGAAGGCGTGATTGAACACGAATTGAGCGGTGCAGAGCACCATTACGACGAGAATGGGCAGGCAGAGGCTGGTCTCGAAGTCGTCGAGGAACAAATTCACCGATTCCGGCAGCAGGTCGGCAGACATTCTCGCGTGAAAGTCTCGCCGGGGAGTTTAACCTTTACACTTCGATTTCGCGATATCGAGAACAACCGTCGACGACCGTTCGAAGCTCATTATCGCCCCTTCGCTCTCATTACGCCGCGAAGCTGCAATCGACCCTGCAATTTTGCGCGTCTCTCCTCTCTCGAAAACGGAGCTGTCAAATTTCGCGTCTTGTCCAATTTTCCAAGTTTGATGCGAGGCCGTCTCCGTCTCGCGCAACTCATATGTTCGCGGCTCGCTGATGTGAATTCGGCGGCAAGCGGCACGCGCGCGGGCCGCGGCGTGCTTCCTTATCTATCGCAGACACGATGATAAAACGAGACGAGCGTCATTTCAATAAACCTTTATTATCGTGTCTTTATATATAAACGAGAATGAATTAACATAGTATGACAAAACGCGTTTATTTTTACGTCGATTTACATCGCCACGTCATAGTCCGCGATAAGATCCAGTTCCATCAGTGACTGCACTTGCTGCGCGTCGCTGAAGAAGCTCTCCTCGTCGAAGCCGTCGCCCTCGATCTGCCGAAAGATCCGCGCCTCCTTCGACCGCGCGGTCATCCGCGCCACCTCGCTCGAGATCGACTGCTGCGACGGCTGCGTGAAGATGTCGAATTCTCCCTCGGACAGGCAATAGTCGTAATACTGGAACGACTGGATGGAATTGCATGGCGAGGCCGCGACCGTCGTGCCCGCGGCGAAGCTCGTTTCCGGACTCGTGATCTTGTAGCGTGACAACGTCGTTTTCGGGGTGCTCGTCATCGCGAACGATGTGCGAACGTGGAGCGGCGGGACATCGCTCAACAGCGACGACGGGGTGGCGACTAGATTGACGATCGACGACGGACTTCCGACGATCATCTTCGACGACGAGGACGCTGTTCGATCTACCTGCACGACCTCGTGAATCGGCGCGTCCGTCCTGCGATCGTCGCTCTCATCGATTTCCGTCTCCATCGGCTCGTCCCGCGCTTCGTTCACCTTTTGCTCGTGATCTTTAGCCGCCCGTTCTGACAACAATACGTCGTCATTCGTCACCATTGGCACATCGTGATTCGACGCGACAACATGATTCTCGTCTCCCTCACGTGTCCTCTCACGTTCCTCATTACGTTTCGGCGCGACGTTCGGGGATTTTCCTGCTGGAACCTGCGTTCCCTTCGTTCGCTCGCTTTGCTTGCTCAGATCCAATTGCTTCATGACACTTATTATATTTGCGAAAGTGAAACGGTTATCCTCCAATAGCGCGCGTAACTGAACGACCGCGTCGTAACACGATTTCTCCCACGACTGCGAATTCGCGACGGATCCGAGGTTATTCTAAAAAAAAAGAGTAAAAAATATTTGAATGTATAACAATTAATGTTCAATTCCACGGCGCGTTTTAGAGACTCACGTTTTGCGCGCTGACCGACTGCTGAGACGCGAACTCTCGCGCCTTGGTCGTAACGCATTTCGGTAGAGAGGACACTTCCGCTAGAGCGATCCCGTAGTGATCTGTAGGCCCGGTCCCGGGATTTAGTTTATGAGTATATATCAGATGTAGCTCGTTCGATTCTACCGGCTCCGTGGTTTTCGTCTCGAAGCAATGGCTGAAAAAATACCGCCGTAGTAATAAAATTATGAAATTAAATATGTGTGCAGTGTATTTTAATTGTGTATATTTTAATTTAAATATTATACACTGCATGGTTGCCAATTGCTAAGGAACATGTACAATTAGAGGCAGTATGAGTTCTTTATTGAGCTATAATTATGACAGGGATACCATGGAAACAAACGGAACAATAAAGATAATTAACAAAAAGGTCGGCTAGTGAGAGGACGGCGTGGTATTTCATACGCACAAACTGATGTTCACATATAATTTCATAATTAAGTTAAACGGTAAAATCATCGGACGTTTCGATTGCATTTCGAGCCAAAATCTTCAGCGAAAATTCTTTCAAAATTTTTCTCACACGCTCTTAAATCAAGGAAAAGTCGTAACTTAGATGCATGCAATTCTTATTTTTGATTTTCATGACTAAAAATTCAGGCGAAGACTAAAGTGAAAAGACAAATGAATTAGCCTAAAAAGGCGATTAAAAGCGTAAGAGTACAATATCCTTCGGAAAAAGATATTGTACTTCTGTAGAAAAAAATTATTCAGGATTTTTTTACTTGATTTCTTATAAAAAAAAATAGCGCTATTTAAAAAATATTTTTGAAGTAATAATTACTGCAGTATAAGTGATCGCTTTATTTAGCACTGTAGAAAAAATTGTTTCAAGCCTTTTCGATTCAGTTTTTTACTGATAGAGTAACGCTATACGATTAGCGGGTGCTATTTAAAATAATTAAACACCTTGTATAATACATATTTTATATTTATATATACATATATATATATATATATATATATATATACAGTCCCGAAATTCACGAATCAAAATATTATAGCAAGAAAGTGTTCGAAAAATTAAATAAAAAAATTATTTGTAAATTTTTATTTTAAGCAGTAATTTTTGAGATATAAGAGTTTAAATTTAGCCAATTATAGATTAGTACGAGCATGAAATGCGCAACTGCTAACACTATCGATAAACTCATGGACATGTTTCCGTTTAATCGTAATCTATAATTGGCTAAATTTAAATTCTTATATCTCAAAAACTACTGCTTAAAATAAAAATTTACAAATAACTTTTTTACTTAATTTTTTGAACACATTCTTGCTCTGATATTTTGATTCGCGAATTTCGGGACACCTTGATGTATATATATATATTTTTTTTTATAATTTTTTTA
This sequence comes from Wasmannia auropunctata, assembly GCF_000956235.1. Taxonomy (NCBI): domain Eukaryota; kingdom Metazoa; phylum Arthropoda; class Insecta; order Hymenoptera; family Formicidae; genus Wasmannia; species Wasmannia auropunctata. The sequence continues at coordinate 80,390 of NW_012028657.1, read as the reverse complement.
TATATCATTGATTTCCACATACGTTGTCACGTTATGATACATATTGCTCAGCGCGGTGAGATGCAAAAAGTGCGTCGCTGCGAACGTAAACGCGGTCGTCAGTGATAATTTCTCGCATATCGCCCAAGCGATGGCGGAACCTTCCTCGACCGTGGTATGCCTGCATAGCTCGTCCAATACGACGAGAGACTTGGGCGTGACGGATTGCAGAATGTATTGTGCCTCTTTCATCTGAAATAAAAAAATTGGTAATCATATTTTTAAAAGTGGTACTCATGAATATAATTAGATGTCAACGGTTTAGCATTGAAAGCACCGGTTCTAGTTAAATGATTAAAGTTATGAGTAACGTTGGGCATGGTCAGTATCTGGTTAGATAACCATGTGGGAACGCTCGCTACTTACGTGTGCGGTATTTTTAATTGAAAAGTTAGAAAAACGGATGTCCGTCTCGAAAAAAAAGTGTATTATACGTATATATGTTTATACACTTTTTTTACATACACATATATATATATATATATATATATATATATATATATACACATATAAATATATATAATATAATAAAAATTATATATATGTAAAATTCAAATTTGCATCTTTTATATATAAAAATACATTTAAAATATGAATATAATAAGAATATATAATACAATATAAAGATATAAATTTTATATATATATATTATACATATATATATACACGGAAAGAACGATTTTGCTGGAAGATAAAAAAAAAATCTAAAAATAATTTTTGTTATAGCATCATCAAAATATTTTATCGGAAACTCATCAAGAATAATAAGCATTGCTGTAAAAAGTTTTGATATTCTAGCAATCAGTTTGACTTTCGAACAAAATTATTTTGATGATGACCTAACTAAAATTATTATCAGACTTTTTTTTGATCTTCCAGCAAAATCGTTCTTTCCGTGTATATATATATATGTATATATATACAGGATGTCCCGAAATTCGTGAATCAAAATATCATAGCAAGAAAATCTTCGAAAAATTAAGTAAAAAAGCTATTTGTAAATTTTTATTTTAATCAATAGTTTTTGAGATATAAGAGTTTAAATTTAACCAGTTATAGATTACGAAAACATGTTAAATGGAAACATGTCCGTGAGCGCGTCGATGTATTAATGGTCCGTGCATATTAGTCTATAATTAGCTAAATTTAAACTCTTATATCTCAAAAACTATTGATTAAAATAAAAATTTATAAATACTTTTTTATTTAATTTTTCGCGAAGACTTTCTTGCTATGATATTTTGATTCGCGAATATCGGGATACCCTGTATAATAAAAATGTAAATATATAAATGTACACAGTAAGAAAAAAAATTTATTGAAAAACGCAAAATTTATTTCATCTTACCAAAATATTTATTCCGATACGATCAACTAAACGTTACTACAACGACACAAAATAATTGGTTACTATTATAAACAAAATACTACTTTTTAATTAAACTATTTTGTTTCAACAAAAATATATCGTATTTAACTCAACCGTTCGATTAAAAATACACACTATTTATTATGCCCATCAGCATCGTTTAATCAGTTTAATATTTAGTCAGTTTAATATTTGGAATTTGAACAAATATAGGTATTACTTGGATAACTAAATGCATGCAAACACAAATAAGTTCGAAATACTAGTATTTCGAACAAAATAATTTAATTGAGTTAGTTTAATTAATTATTGAAAATTTTTGATGGTTGACATGAATAAACTATACTTTTCTTTGTGCAACTAAAGAATTGTTGAATCAATCATTGGATCAAACAACTATACAAATTTAGTTCGTACAATCAATTTTTTTTCTCAGTGTAGATATATAGATATACATCTATAAAGTATTCTTTTCTGTATATATAGAGCAAAAAACAAAAGATAAAAGAGGTATAATTACAGTTACCGCACGCTCACCTCGAGGACGTAGGCGGATGCATTGAGCTCGGCGTCATCGCGAGAGCTGATCCTACAAAGTATGCGATCTGCAATGCGAAACGTTGCCTTCTTCGCCGGTACGTAGGAACCGATCTGCAATAAGACACGAGTAACGGGTACGTTGGTCGAGATACCGATATATCGGATCGTTACCTAGTTTTGTGAAAAGGCTCAATTTTGCCCGATCGAGTATTATAAAATATGTCACAGTTACAATAGACTGGTATAGAATTCTTTTGTAGAAGCGTGTTTTATTACGTAACAAGGAATATATTTTCCAATGTAACGATCCGAGACGGAGATACAATCGGCAAATGTGCAATCGCGTGTCACCTGCGCCATGATTTGAAGTAGAACAATCTGTTTCAAGTACGTAGACTTGCCGCTCATATTCGGTCCAGTTATCAGATGAAAATTATGCGTGGCCGAAGCGTTCTGCAGTGCAGTGTTTCAAAATAGAATGAGAAGAAATATTATGGATTTATGTCTCTCAGGAAATACCGTGCCGTTCGAATACTCGTCGCAATTAATTGCACTCACCACGTCATTAGCCACGGGAAGATCCCTGTTAAATAATTCCATAATGGGATGTAACGAGTTTATCAATTCTAATTTCGCTCCGAATGACGGTCTCACGTATTCCGCATTAGAGCTGATTTCCGCCAAGGATAAGATCAAATCCAGCTCCGCCACGTCGGCGCTCAGTTGAAACAAACAGCCGACGTGTTGTCGAATGTCCTCCAGTAAATTGGTCAGCAATCTAAAAAAAAAAAAAAAAATTATTTCTCTATAAGTATAACGACACGCGAGGTTTTGCAAAAGTAACTTACGTGTTACTCATCATGTAAATCTCATCGCAAGCCTTCTTGCATTGTTTATTCAACGTCAATAGCGCCGTCGTTGTCATTGTGAAGGACTTCTTGTTCTTCCGTGCCTGTGTAATCGCGGGAGATATCAACTCCGCATCGTGTTGGAGGATTGAGAATTTATTGCGAATTGAAGATTAGAATTTTATCCATATATTACCAATTAGATCATTTTTATTTGAATGTTGGATTTCGTTCTTAATTGAATTCTAATATCCAGTTTGCAATTTCCTTAATCTTTAATGTTTAGTCTGATACGGGCAATCTTAGGTTCAATTGAGAGAGGGAGAGAGAGAGAGAGAGAGAGAGAGAGAGAGAGAGAGAGATTCCACGTTGAAAAGCAATGGAGTTACCTGAATAAATTCCGCCGGTAAGTCCGACATTGTCACGTTTAAACCCCGTGGCACGGCAGCGTTTATATGATATCCCAAATTTGTATTGTACTCTAAGGACAATGGAAGCTTGTGTTTCACGGCCAACTGCTCCACAATATCTGTTTAAACAGAGCCGCAAAATTGGGAGTAATTTTCGCCATTTGACGAGTATACGTTTAAATGTATTATTGTAACGCGTTTACTCTTCATGTCGCTGATCAACTCGCAATAAACCTGCCGAGAGATGTCCAGCAGCTCGTTGATATCGGTTTTTATAGCGAAACACCGCTGCATACTGAGGGAGGTGCATCCCTTGACGAATCTCGCGTCCGCGTGTATCAGCGTCAAAATCTTATCCTTCATAACGCGGAATTCTGAGTTTCCTAAGTTCTGCAAACACGCGAAGCCATCGCAATGTTGATGCAGATAAACGGCGAACAGATGATATTATAGCAAAATCTCGAGAAAGCGCGAACCTTTTGCGTTTTTACGAAGAACGGATGAACGCCGGTCGCGAGAATCGCTTCCAATTCCGGAATCGTGTCCAGACAGCTCTTTAGGAGCAGCGCATAATTTAGATTTCGCTCCGCATCTTGCACGTCGTTGACGGGCAGTGGTTTAATCGTCAACGTCAGCAAGCGATCCGTACCGAAGAGGCGTTGTACCACCGGCTGCGGAATAGACAGTTAAACACGGCAAAATCATTGATTTAAATTTAAATCATTGATCTAAATTAAAAAAATAACTTAAGGAGTTACGCCACTTTTGAGGTTTTATAAGAACGATACCTAAAGTTTGGGATTTTTTTGTGGATAAATGGATAACTTTATTTAAAATCTGTTTTGAGGTCATTATTGTACATATATAAGAAACTAAAAAAATATTTTTTTATTGTTCTTATGTCCAAAATGGCGGCACACTGGCCTATATCTGCAAAATCCATTTTTTTCTATCAGTGTACAGAATTCCAGGTACACGGTTTGATCTTGAACAAAACACAAAGAATTTTTATTATCTACATATTAAAAAAAATACTAATGAAGTATAGGTAGGGGTTTTTCAAAATATTGATTCTTCTCAAAATGGCAGCTATTTTAAGAAAGACTTGTCCTGGCGAAAAATACACATTTTTCGTAAAATAGCTGCTATTTTGAGAAAAATCCCTACGTATTTCATTAGTCTTTAATATGTAGCAACGAAAATTCTTTGTATTTTGTTCAAGGTCAAACCGTGTGCCTGGAATCTTGTACACCGATTTAAAGTTACAGAAAAAAAGTATTCCGCAAGTAGACCAGTGCGCCGCCATTTTGGACATAAAAAAATAAAAAATTATTTTTTTTGTTTATATATATACAATACACATATATATACAATAATGTCTTCTAAATAGATTTTTAATAAAATTATCTATTTACTCACAAAAAATCCCAAACTTAGGTATCTTTTAAGGCCTCAAAGGTGGCCTAATCCCTTAAATTTAAAATCTTACTATGGCATTTGTAATCCGATTTTATATTCAAGATCGTTTTAAATTTGATATAGACGATCTTAAGATTCCATCCAGCTAGTGAAATGGTCGTACAGCGTCTCGAGATTGCACTTGGAACATTGACAATAAGAGAATATTTGGTATTTAAGGTCTCTATTCTAAAACATTACTTTTGAAAAAAATTTTACTAAAAAGTTATAATTTACGCTACGTATGTTATAACTTTTAGTTAAAATTTTCCTCGAAAACACTGTTTTGATGCAGCCTAACATTATAATTGAATGATAAAATAATTATGATTAGGAGCTTCATTTTTATAATTATTATTGCTATAATATTTTAGTAATAATCTAGCTTATATTTATATTTATAACTATGAAAAACATCGTACTTTGAATCATGATAATTTCAAGTATTAGCAAATGTAGCAAGTGCAATCATAATTATAGTGAATGTAATTATTTTTTTAACATTTGTTATTTACGTGATAATAGTAATTAAAAAATATATAAAAGAAAAAATAATGAAACATTTATTTTTACGATATAATTGCATGTTATCTATAATTATAATAATCGTAATGTAATTGAAGTAACTGTAACTTGCATGATTAAATCAACTATAAATATATAGTTGGTATAAAAAAATTATCATAAATTATAACTAACTTGGGATAATTGCAATCACTTTTTTCTTTGATTGTGGAGTGGACGATCTTGAATATACATTAGCATATTATTAGATGCATCATATTTTTTGCAATTTATTGACTTTCAAGGATCACATTTATATTATATTATAATCCAGCAAAATATTTTTTCTTTAAACCATATCTATATATATTTTTTATTTTATAAAAGTAAATATTAACGAATACTAATAAATAATTGTATTTTTATTAATCGAGAAACAAAAGAGAAAATTCCACTTTAAATATAAAAGATAATAAAAATTATTAAATGTAAAAATAATTGTCATTTTCAGCCACTCCAGATGAATTTATCAGAAATAAACGGTCTGTGCGTCCAATAATACAGCCAGGGATCGTAAGATCGGACTATGAATATCGGCTTATGTAAAAGCCGCGCGCGACAACCTGAAGACTGATGCGCAGAGAATGATTCGCCACCAATTCCGCTACACAGGACTGCCGATCGGCGATTAAACGCTCGTCGCACGAAGGCTGAAGGATGGAAGCGCGCAGGAGCCTTCTGCCCATGGGGGTCAAGCAGCGGTTCATCGTGCCCAGCAAACTGACGATGGACTGCTTGGACTGCGAGTCGACCAGTTCGAGGCTACGGGCACTCTCTATATCTGCAGCACAGTGGATCGATCGCGCGATCGTCGGTTTACCACTCGATATCAATTCTCGTACGTACGAATACGAAACTCTATAGGGCTCGAGGCTAAAGTTTACCAATCATCGTGGTATTCGGCGATCCTTGAAACTCGATCCTCACCGATTTCGGGGCGTAAACTACGTGCTGGATGTACTCCACGTACTTCAGCAATGCGGCGGCGGCGGCTAAAGCGTAATACCTATAATATACGATCGCGACGTAGATATAGATATCGGCGGATTAATTACACAGTTTTATGCGGTTAATTGCGATTAATTTTGTTAGCGTTTACTTTTGCTTCACTATCAGCTCCACGGTCGAGTATTCCCTGGCGCATAAGGTTCGCACGCGTTCCATGCCGGTCGACTCGTTGAAGTGCACCCGCGAGATCGGCGTGATGTTGAGCCCGTGGAATTTCTCTCTAATCGATTTGCACAGTTTGTTCCCACGGCCGTGATGTTCGAACATCGTTTCGGGCATCAATATCTTAAAGAGATGAAGAAAAGAAGAAATTGCAAGGAATCAACTTTCGTATAAAAATATCTTTGTACTTCTTCTGGGATCGATGATCTCTTCAATTCGTTTAATTAATTAATTGTTTTTTTTTTATTTTAAGAAACTTCATTGAAACACGTGCTCACTTCTCTCGGATCGAGGACGTTGATCTTCGTCAGGGTATTCACATACGTTTGACAATCGCTGATCTGACAGAGAATCAAGTACGGGAATTGAATGTCTATCGCTGCCAAACCGACTTCGTTCCTGGCGTCACCTCGGCCGGCAGTTAAAGCTATCGCGAATAGGACGATCGTGGATTAAGACGGAATAATAGCTATTTGCGTTCTTGTTATTTAACATTCGCTCACCAATCAGCACACAGGATTCCACGCTGGACGTGCCGAGCGGCGTCGATCTTGCAACATTGATCGAGTTAACAGATTATCGAAAAATTATATCTTTAACGAAAAATCATATCATGGAAATATAGTATTATATTAGATGATTTTATAAACGGGACCGATTTATAATTCTCTTCTATAGATAGGTAAAAATGGAAAATGGAAGAAAAATAGTTTTTTTTTTTCGCAGACACAAGAATACAGCTGCAGAAAGAAATATCTCTTTTAATGAGACCATACAATTTTTTTTCAAATCGCTTTATTCTTTTATCACAGTGCTACAAGAATATCAAAATAAAATTATTTAAAAGCCAATAATTATTTTGTTTTGGTATGTTCTTTGATAAACATTATATTACGATATCTTTTTATTATAATTACATTATAATTTCTTTTTTTAATCTCCAATTATACTGCATATAAAAATATCAAGATAAAATTATAATATGACATTTATCAAAGAACACATTAAAACAAAATATTATATTATGATCTATTTATTATAATTAGATTTCTTCCTTTTTTAATCTTCAATCATTGTTTGAAAATATTGAGATGAAATTGAAACAAAATAAATTTTATCTTTAATTATTAATTTACAGATAATTTTATCTTCAATTGTGATGTACATAAAAATATAAAGATGAAATTATCTAAAATAGTTAAGAGAAAAAAATATTTAATACGTTTTTTTGATAAATATTTTTAATAAATTTATAGAATCATCCTCTGTATATAAAAATAGAAACTTATAGACGTGAGATTTATCTCACCTTACACTACGACGAGAAGTGCTCGGCAAGTAGGATGATGTAGTAACGTAATTCTCTCTCTGATTGTGCCTTGGTGTCTTTGCATTAGAATGTCCGGGTCCAGAACTCGACGTCGTGGGTCTCAAGAAACCCGAGTCGAATTCTACGTTCGTGCGTGAAAAAACGACGCACCGACCGCGAGACATCGAATTTTCGAACGGCGAAACGCAGTATCGGAGAACCGGCAGCCCCAGGTAAAGAAATTCAAAGCGTGTCGATAGTTAAAAAATAATCGAAAAATCGTGATAAACATCAATAGACGCGAACCGTAATCGACCTCGATCAATTCACCGTTAGAAATCGAACATATACAGATTCGTGTAGAGACGCAATATAGTTGTTAGGAACTTTGTTAAAATTTTATCTTGATTAAATTAAATTGATTAAATGAATTTTTCTAAATATAAATTGGCAAATCGTGAAAATTAGACCGTCGCTGGCGCGTCAATTATTTTTTCCAGCGACGCGCGACACGATGCCACGACTTACGATATTTCGGAAAGATGTTCGTGGCGCGTTGCGCGATCGGCATCGGGATCCTTCCTCTCGCAAAACCGCGCCGTCCTCTCCGCGGAGCGGCGGCCTGCATCACATTCATTTTGCACGAAGCGCGAGGAGGCGAACAGGTTCTATGCAGGGACACCTTGAGATCTCTTGCAGCGCTTGCCGTGTAATTTCTTAGATTTCCTAGATCCGTTTCTTGGCGGCCGCGCTATATGCTAAATACTCTCTGGACTTGAAATCAAGTGAATATGTAATAAATGCGTATATAATTGTAGATACGCGTTGGAGAGGAAGAGAGGAAGGACGAAAAGTCGACGAAGTTCAGCTGCAAAGAACAAATTTCTTTCAACAAGTCGCTTCTCTCCGGAATGGTCTGAACTTAACCCCTCGTAATAATCGTATAATAAATCCGGCCAATCAAATCCTTCGAAACGTCGCGCATCGCTTGAAGTTAACCCTTTACAATGCCGCGGAACTTTGAATTTATATTTCGGTATTCGTGTATATTTTTGTGTATATTTTTTAAGTAATTTTATTTCATTCTTTCAACTGAACGTATAGTATTTTACTGTCGTACCATTCTTTCGTAACCTAGAAGTCTATTTATAGCGGGTTTTTTTTAACGGAGGAATGAAATAGCTCATTTAGCTAATCTTTTCCGACAAGAGAAGACGTTGCAAAATTCATAGTGTGAACTGCGAGTGTTCTTAAAATAAAATTTTCAAAAAATGTGAAATATATACCTTTGTTTAATTCTAAATTTTACGGACTTCCATATTATGTAAAACATGTAAAACTATATCATAACGTATACTATACGCAAGTGTTGCACCTATTCCATTGTGACTTTAGATTTATAAATTTTTTATATTAAAAAATTGAAAATTAATAACAAAAAAGGACAAGTCGTTAATGTAAAATTGTTTATTTTTACATTAACAACTTATCCTTTTTTATTAATTTTCAATTTTTTAATACCATAAAAAATTTATAAATCTAAAATCACAATGGAATAAGTACTCAAAAACACGCCAAACTAAGCATTAAAACGAGGCGTTATTAATAACGTTTATCAATTATACGTATAAAAAACATAAATTATTCAAGCAATGTGAAAGCAATTTCGCGATACATGTTTCAACTTTATTTAGTCTTCTTCAGCCCCACATATATAATATATAAATACGGTATAAATTAATGATTACATACAAAACTAAATGTTTTTATTTTATTCGATTGAGACTAATTGTAAGTTAAGTTGAAACATGTACTGCAAAATTACTTTTACTTATTGCTTGAATAATTTATGTTTTATATTATAATCAATAAACGCTGTTATCCTTGTTTTAATGCTCGTTAGCTTGGTTTCTTTTTGAATTTTGTTTCAAAAATTAACTTATGTCCCAAGATCAATAAAACAAAGTGTTAGCGACACTTCGCTATATAGTTATGTAGTTTTTTCAAACATAAAAACAAAATTGAATTAGAGAGATTAATACAATTGAATATTAAATATAGGGATGCAAACTCTTGAAAAAAAATTCTCTCTCCTTGTCATAGTATAATATATTTATTTACAATTTCGTGTCCTTTTAAGAATCTGCGGTGAACATGTCCGCTTGGGTTAATAATAAATAACACGATCACAATCACTATCCCTCTCGAAATAAATTATCGCTTCTCATCGTCGTTTTCTTAGAATTTAGTTACATTTGTATTTACATGCATAATCAAATCGATTGTCTTCGGTTACTTTTAACGCCTCGGAATCCTCGATTCGCGCGACAGTAACTGGTAATTACATAAAATTGTTGTTAAACGACTGCACCTCGCTCCGGACAGACGAAGAGATAACACGTGATGTACGGCGACTCGCGCAAAAAAATTTAGCCGTATTTACACATTAAATCCTCTAACGCATAAACTTAACGTAGAATATATTGCGCCGATCCCGAGTGAATTCTACACGTACATTAAATTAGTCGCGATTAATATGTCGCGTATAGACTCCTTTATAATTCGCGGATATATCAATATTGTAAATAAACGGACGAAAAAAAAGATGTATTAACAGCACAACTGGACAGCAGTCTAGTTGAAAATAACTTTAATTCAATAATAATAATAATGAAAATACATTACGTTACGTCCTGTTGTTCCAATAAAACGTTATTTGTTTCATCAATATTGCTATTAAATTAATAAGATTATTTTTAATTAGACTACTATTAAATTAATACTGTTAATACATCATTTGTTTCCTCGTTCGGGCGCGCGGACACCAGCCGCAGTCGCGGCACGCTGAACGAGCGAGTTTGTCGTAGCTTGGACACACTCGCTTAACGATAGCAACTCAGCTGCGACACGGCGGCGCGCGCTGAACGCAAATTACAAGGGTAAGATAAAGGCGGATAGTTTTTTTGCATAGTGTTATAGTATATCTCGGAGGGGTACAAATAATGCAACACTAACGATCCACACAGGAGACTCAAGCGAGAGATATCGAGTAACTCTATCCTTAACGGTGATACTAGCAATACAGATACGTGTGTCGCACCGGTTTAACGTGTCATCCTCGTAATGGGGGGTGGGG
>NW_012028657.1:58649-69527 GCF_000956235.1 Wasmannia auropunctata | reverse complement strand
GGGGGGAGCACAGCTGGGGAAATCCGGCCGATCTTGGGGGAAAACGAGATTCTACGCCCGATTCTTCGCGTAGAACTTCCTCCCCGTCGCGTCGTCGCTTCACCGTAGAACGAGCAGATTTCCCGTTGTGCGAGGCACCGAATGTATATATCATAATTGACGGCACCGTTCGCGTCTTGCCTTTTTTTTTCTCTTTCCCTCCTTTTACTGTACGATAAAATTTTACAATGACGCAACAGCAGTAGAGTACTAGACTGATCGTTAATATCGATCACAATGCACATAGAAAATAGGTTTTTCACGCGCTCGTGTAAATTTTCGCATGCACGCACGCACGCACGCACGCACGCAACCACACCCGCATAACGATATGTGTACGTACATCGACAGGCGCGCAAGTGTTTTTTTTCTTTTTTTTTCTATCACATCGTAGACTTTTTTCATCGGAGAGCTTACGTAAAAAAAGTATTTCTTAACGCTATGGGTGCTACCTTTCAGTGAACTTTCAAGTGTTATCGATCGCTCGCGACGATGTGGAAAACGGCCCGGGGCCGATTGTGTTATACGCCCGCTAAACGCATGATTTTTTATCCTAACGATCACACCTCTTTGTCACATCTGCGTTTTTAAAAAATAGTGCATTCTCGCCAATATGAATATAGCCAATACGAATCTGCCAATACACATCCGAGGATCGAGCTAGTTTCGCACGCGTACGGAGCATCCGCGCGATGATTGTTAAGTGATTATTAAAATATAAATTTAAAGATACGTACAATATAGTTACCTTGCTATATTTAATATTTAATTCGAGTCAGCTCGCATTATACATCTTATGTACAAAAAAATGTCACAATCACAATTCACAAGTAAAAGAGATAATGTGTGTATGTGTATGTATATTCATATTATCTATATATTTATATATATAAAATTGACACGATGCAGATACCACATGCAATATATAATCACTAAATAACTTTCTTACGTTTTCCCAAGCTTGGCAGCTTAGTTCAGCTTTATTTTCGGCCTGTCTGCAGTTGATCAGTAAAAGTATCTATCTTTTTCTTTAAAGAGAGAACGAGTCTAACTGCTTCCGGCTAATTTAACCCAGAGCGATTTCCTATCGTGCCGATCTCGCATTATAAATTAAACTCGAATTGAAGATTAAAAACATCATAGTGCAGAGAACATCGTAGTGGAGATAAGATGTACCTGTCTCTCCCTTATCTAATCCAGTCTACGTCCATCGTTCAACGAATTTTCGATAGTTATCGCGTTCGATAGCGATAAATGATTCATAAGGTGACAGCTCTTTGGCACACTGGCGATTAATGAATAATGTCAGCGTTTTCGGCGAACGAATTCAGATTGGCGATCCAATTATTTTTATATAATGTGGGAATATATAAAAACCTAATGTTACAATTGTCAATTCGGTTTATATATATGTATGATATAAACCGGTAGAAGTATTAAAAGTAGATGGCAGGTAGGTGCAGATACGACAGCAGCACCCCCGCGCGTGCACTATTATTCGGAAGGTGAACGGTAGAAGAAGTGTGTCGAGTTAAAAGAGCTTATTCAAGCGTGCGTCATACGTGACTCTCGAGGGGCACCTTGAAAACCTTGGACGCGAGGCTCGCGTCCGGCAACGACTGCGGCCGCGCGGCGTTAGTCACGTTGAAGACGACGTTGCTGGGCCCGCGAAAGCTCACCTCGATCAGGAAGCTCGTGTCGGCCATGCCGGCCACGCGATTGGTGCTGAGATCGGGCGAGCTCGTGCGCAGCTGACTCTTCTTCGGCCGGTAGTCGCTCCGGATGACCCTCTCCGCCTCCGACTGCAGCTTATTGTCGAGCCAGTGTACCTTGTCGAAGTCCTTGGTGCTGCCGACCGTGTGCCGGCGTTTGATCGACCGCTCCGACATCCCGTTCTTCCGCTTCAGCTTGGTCGCGCTCTCCTTGGTGCGCACCGACTGCCGCCGCTTGCTGATGTTGCACTCGGTCTTCTCGGTCTTCGTCAGCGACTCCGAGCGCCTCAGCTTGCTGCCCGGCGACTCCGACCTGTCGGCGTGCTTGTTCAAGCTCTCGGACCGCTTGAGCGGCGACGGCCGCTCGGCCGAGTGCTTGTTCAGGCTCTCCGATCGCTTCAGTCGCGAGGTGGTGTTCTCGCACGTCCTCTTGTTCAGGGACTCCGACCGCTTCAGGCGGGACCGCGCCTGCGAGCTCGTCAGGCTCTCAAATTTTTTCAACTTGTTGGAGTAGCTGGAGTCCCCCCCGGTCTCGTAGTGATGGCCCCGGCTGCTGTTGTCCTCCACCTTCGCGCCGACGTCGTTGTTCTCCGGCTTATTTTCCGGGAGATTCCTCTCGTTCGCCAGCTCGTAACGCTTCGGGTTTCCCGCGCGTAGGCAATCGTCCCCCTCGTCCACGTCCTTCTGATCCTCCTTGTTCTCCGCCGCGTGATTTGCCACGGTCTTCGCTTCCGGCCTCTGCTTGTCGCCGCGGTCGTTGTTCGGCGTGTCGGATTCCGAGGGGCGCGGCATGTCGTCGGCTACCGTTGAGTCGGTGTCCTTCTCGGGAGCGTCCTGCCGTAAATAAAATGACAATGGAAATTCGGGATAATTGAAGAGTCATATTAAACAGTCTTTTGTCTGTTATGTTGTGATTTGCATTTGAAATATGTGATACTAACTGACGTTAAGCAAAATATATTAAGTGACACCGTCTGACTTATATATGCTATATATTGGAAATAACGATCGCGTATCTATGCATACGTCGTTGCACTTTTTTGGAGTTGCGTTCTCACTTTCTCGATCGACTCTAAACGAAAGTTTAATATATGGAAAGAATCGTGTACCAAAGATTTTACTGGAAAGTCTAAAAATTTTGCTAGAACAAGATCTGGAAATAATTTTGTTGGGCCATCAAAATAATTTTATTGAAAATTAAAATGATGAGTATTGTTGTAAAACATTTTAATATTCTAGCAACCAATTTGAATTTCGAACAAAATTATTTCGATGGTCCAACAAAATTATTTTCAGATCCCGTAAAAATCCGTAAATATCCAGCAAAAATTTTTAGAGCCATGGCACACAGAAAAAGAAAAACTTAAGCAGTAAGACGTAAGCAGTGAAGAAATCAATATGTTGGGTTTTACTACTGCTTACGTTATGTTCTTAAATTCTCGATTGTAAGGAGACTTAAGATTTAAAAAAATTGACCAACCATAATCGATTATTCTTCTCACGTGAGATGAATAATCGACCATGATCGATCAATTTTCTTAAATCTTAAGTCTCATTGTAGACGACGCTTTATTTGTCGATTCGCTTACACTGCTTACGTCTTTATTGCTTAAGTTTTTCTGTGTGCCACAACCCTTAGGATCCATCTACAATGAGAGTAGTAAGTCGTAAGCTGTAAGAAATTGACCAATCATAGCTGATTATTCTATGACTTACTACTCCCATCGTAGACGGCTCTTTAAGAAATGTCTACAATGGGATCGAATAATATAGTAAGACGTAAAGCCGTAAGAAATTGAGCAGTCGAACATGAGGAGACTAATCGACTATGATTGATCAATTTCTTACGACTTACGACTTACTAAGCTTACACGGAAAGAACAATTTTGCTGAATCCAGATCTGAAAATAATTTTTGTTCAATAATCAAAATAATTTTGTGCGAAAGTCAAAGTGATTGCTAGAATATCAAAACGTTTTATAGCAATGCTTATCAGTTTTAACTTATTCTAACAAATTATTTTGATGATTCAACAAAAAATGATTTTCAGATCTGTTTTTAGCAAAATTTTTAGATCTTTCAGCAAAATCGTTCTTTCCGTGTATACTACTCCCACTGAAACGGCCTTTAGACTTTCCAGCAAAATTGTTCTTTCCGTGTAGTCGTTCCGTCGCTCTGACTTGATTAGCTTCAGGAGCTTCACGACGCCGGGCACTTACATCCTTCGAGCGGGAGAGGTGACTCTTGTCGAGCGATTTGTGGAGGCTCGGGTCACGATAGGTCTCCGCAGATGGATATTTGAATCTCGGGGACGCGCCCGGCTGCTTCTGCCCCGGCTGCTCCGCGACGTCCTTGTTGCAGGATGCGGCGGCTGCCGGTGGTGGCTGCGCTTGATTCGACGACTGATTGACGAGGGACCTCCACTTGCGGTCGAACGTGGTCGTGAGGCTCGTCAGAAGGTCGCTACCTGTAACCAGGAGGTCCGTGTTAATCGCAATCGCGGAAATACGGCGCGGGTCGGACGCGCGACGCGGAACTCATACGCCAAAAAAAGAAACACTCAAAGCACCGGTAACTTGGTTACTTGGTCGTTAACTGTAAACGGACAATAATCGTGACACAATCGCTAAACGGGGTGAATGCCATTAGAAGTGTAATATGCGCCTCGTTCATCGCACAAAACTGCAGGTGAATTCTTGCGTGAGTGCATTCCTGCGGAAACAAAACAAAAAAAAACGCTGCGAAAGGAAAAAAAAATTGCAATAGAAATAATATAAACAAATAACAGTGGGCAGCATCGAAACACACCGTTCGACATCGAGTAAACGTAATTGTTACGAAAGAATAATTGATTAATAAGTTATCGTCTTCAATCTCTTAATCTCACCATCCTCGGTTCTCACTCGGTTATTGTCATCATTATTAATAAAAATTATCGTTGTTTCGACAGCTATATGTACACATTGCGGTAATAACATTAATCGTCATTAAGCATCATCAACGCCTTTTCTTTTTCTCGTGCTTGAAGCGTGAAAAAGATGAAGAAAATTGTCCTTGGAC
This sequence comes from Wasmannia auropunctata, assembly GCF_000956235.1. Taxonomy (NCBI): domain Eukaryota; kingdom Metazoa; phylum Arthropoda; class Insecta; order Hymenoptera; family Formicidae; genus Wasmannia; species Wasmannia auropunctata. The sequence continues at coordinate 64,716 of NW_012028657.1, read as the reverse complement.
AATTGAGAGAAATGAGATGAGAAAGATATGTACATAGACGTATGTACGTACTGTTTGTAGTAAGTAAATGTTTGTAGAGACAATGCAATTTTCATAAAGGGCGTCGTCTGGCTATAAAATAAAAAGGGAAATTAAAAAGAAAAGACGGAAGATACGCGAAGTACATAAAAATATACAATATACAGTATAAACGGTATTGCTCAAAAAGCTCAAAATCATACACTTGAAAATACACGGAAACAACTCCGGACAACACGAAGTTCAAAATCGAGACTTGAGATGTCTTTAAAGACGTCTTAAAGATATTTTATGTCTCGATTCTGCACTTCATGTCTGAGATTGTTTGAAAGTATCTAGAAATTTAACTAGATACAGATATAAAAAACAATAATGTCGACCTATTAAAGTAATTATAAAAAGCTCAAGTAGGCCGGTAGCGCTGTAAAAAGTTTGGATATTCTAGCAACCAGCTTGAACGTTCAATATAATCATTCTGGCTCAACATAATTACCTCTAGATCTTTAGAATTATCTGTATCTGTATCTGTAGTTTTTATACTTCTCAGCAAAGCCCCGTTCTTTCCATGTATTTAAAGCAGCGTCTGCAACATGAGACTTAAAGATTTAAGATTTAAGAAAATTCACCAATATCATAGTCGATTATTCATCTCACGTGAAGAAGAATAATCGATTGGTCAATTTTCTTAAATCTTAAGTCTTACGTCTCACTGTAGACGACGCTTAACAACAACACAAAAAAAAAAAAAATACTTAGACAATACTCGTCAAAAAACCGAAGCGACATTCGTTAAAATCGCCAAGTTCACTGGTACGCTTCTTCAGAGCGAAGGACGACGCATCTTTGGCGCAAATATACTTTTCATTCTCTACACAACGTGTGTTACGTGACAGTCTCGCAATTAGTGGCGACGTTACACATGTTACCGAGAGTCCATTCATAATCATATACGCTCAAACATCCGAGCAGCAACAAACGGCGAAAATAAAATAGCACGTGAGGTGAGGGTGGAGCGGGGGGACGGGGGGAGAAACGACACTGCGGGTGTTTCGTCGAGCGCACTTCTGTCCCGTCGGCGCGGGACAAGGCGGGGTTCCTGTCACGGCGGGCTAAGATGAAGAGAATAAAAAAAAACCAGGGGAGGGACAGAGAATGCAGCCTCCAGCGTTATTGCGCTCGTGAAAGCCATTATGATGAAGCTCCGCTCGCGCATTCTCCTCCGGCGGTAGCCCGCGGTATACATACGGTGCCAGAGTTATATTGACAGGAGTTTTACAGCGCTCGGACACGCGCCGAGAGAGAGAGATATGATACGCGCGGACGAGAGCGGGCGGATGATGCGTGAACGAGAGAAATGAGGCGGAGCAGCGCGGATAATACAATTGACGGTTAGTCGAAGGAAAGTATTACAACACAGACAACGGTAATGTATATCTGTATAAATATATATATATATATATATATATATGTCCGTGAAACGCGTGCTTAGTAGTGTAGAAATGTAAAACTGAAAATAGTGTTTGTCAAAAGCCATTCTGGGTGAGCCAGCTGTCAGAGCTCGTCGGACATCTCGGATGCTGGATGCGGCTGCGGTTTTTTTTTTTTTTTTTTTTCTCCAGACTCTCTGGGTCTGGAGCATCTGGAGCGGGACCTGGAATTTACCTCGGAGGAATCGATTTAGAGTCTTGGCGGTGGCGGGCTCGTTGCTGCCGACGACGTCGTTCGTCGATGATGCGGTAGCTGATGCTGCAGACGCGACAGCAGTTGCCAGCGATGAGGCTGCTGCTGCTGCGGCTGCGGTTGCCGTTGCTGTTGTTGTTGCTGCCGCTGTTGCTGTCCGCGCTCCTGACACGGGCACGGGCACGGACATTGGCATTGGGACCGCTGCGACGACGACCGGCACCGGCATTGACATTGGCGACCGGCTCGGTGTCTTCGGGGCGGCGCTACCGGGACCCGCGGTACCGTACAGGTGGGACGATATGTACCACCAAAAGCCCGGGCTTGCTGTGTGCCTATATACGTGGTGTTCAACCATTTCGTTTCGTCATTCTCGCAATCTCGTCATGTATACATCTCGCAATATGCGTGCGGCGGCGCCGGCGTGCGGCGGAGCACAAAATCCTCTCTCTTCCTCTCGTCTTCCTCCTTTGCGTCTGGACCCACCGTTATACGTACGTGTCTCTATATGGCCTTTCTACATCCATATAGCTGTTAAACTCTTATCCGAGGTGTATTCCTCGCGAGCCGCGTTGTACGGATTATATAGCCCCGCGCGCGGCGGAGATCCGAGTGGCCAGAGAAAAAAAAAGTATATGGAAATAAATGCCATGCGCGACGGAGAGACCGAGGAACACTGCGAGCTTGGCGAAAAGGAAGACAAAAATAATTAAAAAAAAAAAAGGAGAGAGAGAGAGACAGGCGCGGAGATCAAGAGCGAGGAGAGTCGAATTTTAAAGCGTCGACGTTTCTCAGGCCGCAATCGGGCCTGAGTCGACGGATTTTTACTCCTCGTCCCTCTCTATTACGGGCACGTGGATCCTCGATTTAGGAATACGCCGTCTCGGGCCAACTATATATGTATATGTATTCATTCGTATTTTCTTTTCGGGCGTGTCTGATCGCAAAGACGTAGACTCTGAGGCGAGCGGACAATCAGTTTTATAATTAAAGAGCACAATCAATCGGCAGAGGCAATCTGTTAAACGGTAGAGAAATATATAGTAGGCAGGCAGACGAGCAGAGTAAGATACAAGTGTGAGATTCGAAAATGCGCGCGCGTGTGTGTGTGAGAGAAAAGGTGCGAGACTAGATTACTTTCGCTAATGCAGTCAGAGCAGCCGCGCCCCATCGAGACATCGCGCTTACGATGGTCGCGCGGTGAGAGAAATGCCTACAAAAATGTTCTATCGCTATAAGAAACTTGCTTCTCGTGATCGACAGACGTGAAGTGTGCGCGCGCGCCTCTTCTAAGAAAAGTTCATCGTCATTGTGAGGCCAAGCAAGCGGTCGACGATTTCATTCGAAGCGCTTACGTTTAGATCCTCCAAGGACATGCATGCGACGGGAAACTATACACGTATTCAGTCCGAATTCAGTCGCACCAGTCGACGGTCAGAAGGATTCAGATACTTTCTTTTTCAATTGCTTTCGCAATCCGATATATCCAATAGACGATTCTGTTTTCCCTGATTGGACATCAAATACGAAAGTGTCTAATTAAAAAAAAAAAAAAAAAAGTCTCAAATCCTTCCGGCGCCGGCTGTCGTTTATGAGAGAAAACCACTGGAGATCGCAGAAGCAGTCCAATCGTGTCAATGAAATAAATCTGCTTTTTCTCAACGCCGAAAGCCAAAGAGTGGCATGCAGCACATGACAACGTGTAAATATATAGAGGATCGGCCAAAAGGTGCGATGTGTAACTCTATCACGAAATACGCTGTGTACAATCGTGGACATATCGGTTGCGACACTTTTTTTTTAATAGGTTTCAAAATGCACTAATATTTTGCAAATGCGAATCACGATTGGTGTACTGTCTCTAGACTAAAGATAGTACACCATCGTGATTCGCATTTGCAGAATATTAGTTACCTATAAAATATATATTATACACATACATATATATATATATATATATATATATACATATATATATTAAATATATACTAAAAACCTAAAAAGTGTCGCAACCGATATGTCCACGATAGTACATATATAGTCCCTGGTTATAATAATATTATTAGACGCATTACATTTTTCACAATTCATTTGACTTTCAAACAGGATGTATTATTCCGATCTCTCTATCATTGTTGTAATCGATTGAAACATATAAAGAAAATAATTTATATCTATAAAATGGAAACATTTGTTCTGATTAACTTGTGATTTACAATGTCCATCAAAAAGTATGAAGTTAGCAATTGTAGAAGCGCCAGTGAGAAAAGCGCATTTGTATTTGGTTTTATAGAAATTTCGTTTTATTTATTTTTATTTGTTTCATTTATCATAGTAAACTTTAATTGTAAACATTATATAACATTGGCATTAGAATATCTCAACAGCCGCCAATGACTTAACAAAACATTTAAAAAACATATATATCTTTTTATTCTATAAGAATGGATATTTAATGAATACCAACAAATCTGTGTTTTTTTGAGAAACAAAAGAGAAAATTCTGCAGATGTTTAGAATATTCTTAAAAAAAAAAAAATAAAAATAGTTGTCATTTTCGGCCACTCAAGATGAATCCATCGAAAAATCCTATGCGTCTAATAATATATTAGCTAAGAATTGTATGCAAATTATTCCTTCCTCTATTTTTTTTTATTCCAGCAGCCTCTTTGTGGCCGAGCCTCCTTGCGCTCGGTCGCGAGAATACCGAGGAAGTACTTTCTAAAACATTAAAGATCTGTTTTCATTACAAGAAGCCTCGTGTGTCGTGAACGTGTTCGCACTAAAGAATATATGCGAAATAAGTTGCTACGCTCCAAACTGTGTGTTCGCGCGCGACGATAACGGGCGTCAACAACGCAACGCAAGTCTAAATGTCTTCGCTGCACGTGAATATAACTTTGTAACATACATTTTCATAATCGTACATAATAAGTAATCGACAAAGGAAATCTCGCTTGAAGCAAATAAGAAGAGAGAATGTACCTAGAAAGCTTTTTGTTAATAGTGAGTATCTTCTGTGTCCACTGCAGAAAACAAGAGCCTGCTACACTCACCGATCGTCAGAAGCGATAATTATACAGAGAAAAGAAAAGATATAAAAGAGAATATGAATAGAGGCAGATTAATAATATCGGGACAGAGAGAACACGCGTCCTTAATTAATTATATACGTCGATTTGAGAAACAACGGGAGAGTCGAGTATATCCGCGGAGAGACGAAAAGGGGGACAGGTTAAGTTTTCGTGTACACATTTGTGTACAATAAAAAATGAATATGTTGTTATACCGAAAGTACGCAGCTTTTGACTCTCGCGTAAAGTTGCTTTTTAAGAATTGATGTTTTCCAAGAAGAGATGCTGCAGAAATAGCAACGGAATTGTCTCTTTGGTACCGTGTATCGCTACTTTTCACGCTCTATTTATACAACATAATACACAATATATATATATATACTAGATATGGACCTTTCACGGATCCCTTAAATTCTGAGTATCAGCACCATTTATCGTTATACGTTATATTTGACTAATTAACTATCGGACATTTCCGACGTGAAGCGAGAATACAAGAGAATTCATTGTTCGCGTGTTCGTACACCGCTTCACACACGGATGTACACTTTTACGTATTTATCGCAATATGCGATTCTGGGAAATTTATCGACGGCATTAATATATGCTTCGGTATCTGGCGCATATAATATATACGGGGAGACTCAGAATAACGACGTATCACGTGAAATTGTAAAAAAAAATGCGATACTAACCATCGTCCGAGCCGTCGCCGGGAACGCCACGCTGCTGCTGCGATGGCGACGGGGAGGACTGCGAGAGATTGTGAACCTCGTGCAGGGAGTCCAGACTTCCGTATCGAACCGGCGGCAAACAAATCGACTCCATCGACGGCTGTAACGCCAACGAATTCGTGTAAGTAAACTCGATCGAGAGCGAATGGCATCTTTGTCGAGTGGCAAAGTAACGCGCCAGTCAATTCTTGCAGGAAAGAGAAAGGAGGGTGTTAAAAAAGGGCCGATTTTGGCCTCAAAAGGTGCAAGTAAAAACAGTAGTATTTTTTTATAGATTTTGATTTCTTGAATACGATAGAATTATTAAAAAGTTCGTAGCGCTTGGGGAACACCTTGAAAATTGAGCATAAACACAGCGTTTTTACTAAATACGCTGTGTTTATGCTCAATTTTCAAGGCACTACGAACTTTTTAATATTTCTATCGTATTCAGGAGATCAAAATTTATAAAAAATACTACTATTTTTTACTTACACCTTTGGGGATCGAAATCGGTCCCTCTTTAACATCCTCCCTTATTTAAAAGTTTACTGACTTTAACGAAAATGTCGCAAAATGAAA
>NW_012028657.1:29391-58537 GCF_000956235.1 Wasmannia auropunctata | reverse complement strand
GTTAACTTACATTTTATAACATTTTATAAAAATGAACAACGGAGAAAATGAACTTTTTAAAGTTCATAACTTTAGTGTTTATTTTCTCTGTTGTTACAAAATATGGGTTAGAGCCCATTGTTGCAGCAAGCTCTTCAATTGGCTCACATCTTTGCCACGCCGTGACGATCGCTCAAGCAATAAATCGTAATTAACTTACATCCTTATCCGTTTTAAATTTCTTAATGACGCCGTTGTTCATCTTCTCCCCTAGAATGCTGGTCAGCTGATTGGTAGCCTGTACCTTTTGATGCATCGTGGGCTGTTGCTGCACGGCTATCGACAGCGGTGGTCTCGTGGTGGATCGCGACCTGCCGTGCTTCTCGGGCAGATCCATCAACGACTTGTCGGCAAGCCTCTCGTTCAGACCGGAGAGACGCTCCGACAGGAGGCTCGGCGACACCGTGGTGTCGACTATGCTGTCGAGCAGATCGTCGTTCTCCATCTCCCGCTTCGCCAACTGCCACTCTATCTCGATCCTCCGTCTCTCCTCCTCCCTCTTCTCCGCCTCGAGCCTCTGCCGGTGCTGGTCACGCTGCAGCATCGCCTTCGTTTCCTCCTCGAATCGGCGCACCCGCTCCTGCGTGGTCGCGCTCAAACCGGCGTACGTCAGAATCGCAATCTCGTCGTTACTCTGCTTCGTCTGGCTGCTGGACCCGCCGCTGGACACCGTGGAGCCGGTCTCCGCTGAACTCAGACCGGCGTCGATTGACAGCCGCGTGGAGTCCACGGACGGCGGCGCGGACTGAATCGCGTATTTGGCGCGATTCAACGAGGACGCGCCGCCGTGCGACGAGCCGCTGTTGTTCGCGTCGACCGACAGGGAACGATCCGCCGAGTGATTCGCTTGATTCTTGCTCTCGTGCATCTGCACGATCTCGCTGACGGAACACTGACGTTCGTTTAAGGCCATACTCTGTCGAATTGTCGGCGAGTTCTCCGATTCTTGCTTCGACTTGGCCTGATTTATTGAACATAAAATTAATACATCGATATGTAGACGAAAAATGTGTCGATTATACGATGAGTACCAACCTTATCGTTATCGTGTTCACTATTGTCGATCTCGTCCTGAGTCTTTCGTCGTCTTTGTATCTTTTTATTAGCCGCGGATATGATTGAAGATACAATGTCTCTAGCGGATGCCATGTCACGCATACCTGTTCGATTACAGTGAGGAAGAGATTAAATACATTGCTTCTACAGATAAAATATACAGCAGGATTGAACTGTTATTTTTTTTTAAGAGTGCTAACAACGACAAAACAAGTCAGTGATAAAATAAAAAAAGAACGGGATAAAGTTTGCATTTAAAATAAACATATAAAAGTATATATGGAACCCAAGTAGCAAAATGATGTCAAAAGATGTTTTAATACTCTTAATAACGTCTTTAATGCCAATAAAACGTTATTGAAACGTCACTTGACATTATCTTGCTACCTTGGGAAAATATGAGAAAAATGACTGAATATGAGATAATATATGAGAAAGTATAAATAACATACGTAGGAAATAACAGGCACGATATACCTTCGATTTTCTGAATGTTGTTTAACAGAAGACTGTGATTGGATGCTGGTTCAATATCGCAACTGTCGGTTGGAAGGCTTAAATTTACGCTCAATCTGCTTAAATCGTCCAGATCGTCCTCCGAGAAGAACCAATCGACCTGAAACACGTCGATATTTTATACCATCATTTTGTCCAAGAAGACGGAGTTTTCCTCCGTTTTTTTATTTTTCAACGAACACCTACGTTATTCAGCAGACTCTCGACTATTCTACATTGATGCGACATATCGGTGACCATAGTGACCATATTGTCTCTTGAACCGCTCGCCCGCACCAGCGTCGGTCCGAAGACGATGGCCAAATTCTTCGCCTCCATCTTGTTGATCTCGCTGTGCTCCACTATCTTCTTTAGATGCTGCATCAAATACTTCAGCGTCTCAAAGTGATGCTCCGGAAGATCTCGTAACAATTTTCGTATCGTGGTCATCCTCCTTTGCGGATCTTCTATCTTGTCGGCGTCGATGAACATGGGATACAGCTCCGCCGTGAGCAGGGAGTCGGGAAGTTGACGGAAGAACGACTTCAGCAACGACGATATCACATTAACATCGCTCCACCTCGGATCCTGGAGGAAAATAATAATAATAATAATAATAATAATTCTTAATAATTTTCGCTCGTTGTTGTAAATACAATAATTTAATAAGATTGAACGGCCAAAGACGAGCAATATAATTGGTTGTAAAAATTACTTTATTAATTAATTTTCTAGCATAAAACGCCCGAAACTAGTTTCGATCCTTACTAGGACTTTCTCAATCGCATTAATAATTAAACATTAAATACGCACTATGTAGTCAGTAATCAAAATAATTGTCAAAATAAAATAAATTATACAGAAACGCATAAATAATCGAAAGAAATATATTGTCTGACACCGATTTGTGAACACTATCATATTGGTTTCTATATTTAAGACTCTTAATATGTCACTTGGAAATTATAAACACAACTTTAATTACTGACTACATAATGCGTATTTTCAATGTTTAATTATTAATGTGATTGAGAAAGTTCTAGTAAGGATCGAAACTAGTTTCGTGGCGTTTTATACTAGAAGATTAATTAATAAAGTAATTTTTTCAACCAATTATATTGCTCGTATTTGGCCGCACGTTCGATCTTATTAATAATAATAATCTTTATTAACATACAAGATAATATAAATTTATAAACGTGAGATCAATATAGAGCGACACCTCAAACGGCGAGACATCAGCAATAATGCTGTTTGGAAGGCTAGATTTTAATATAATTTAAATAATAAATAAAACAGAGAGAAGAATTACTTATTAATAGTGAATAGAAATTTCGCGTTTATAACAAAAATACAATTAATGTACCACGTGAATCTGAGAAAGCAAGTCTTACAAGCAAACCTCGGGGAACGTCAGATGCCGATTTTTCTCAAATTTTTTACAGATGTTTCTTATGTCAAAATCTGAAAGAATCTGTCATTAGTTTTAGCATAAATTCATTTTTTCAATTAAAAAAACTTTTATTTTACGTAACTACACGACTTTACACATGTTTAAAGCTGTATTTTTTACAAAAATAAATCTACACCCAATTTTTTGAATCTTTTTTGTTACTTTTTCATATTTTTATAGATTTTTTGGTGTAGATTCATTTTTGTAAGAAATACAGCTTTAAATATGTGTAAAGTCGTGTATTTACGTAAAATAAAAAATTTTTTTCAATTGAAAAAATAGAATTTGAGCTAAAACTAATAAAATATCTGTAAAAAATTTGAGAAAAATCGGCATCTGACGTTCCCCGAGGTTTACTGGACTCAGAAAAATATTCACACCCATCTCGCGGAGGCATATGCCGGATAGGATACCTGGAGATTGATGTTCTCGAATCCCCTGTTGACACTGTCCGTGAGCTGGGCGATCGCGGCGGTGTTTCCCGGCACCCTGTAGATACCCACAACCTCGAGTCCTCTCGCCTCGACGATGCTCGTGCACATTTCGACGATCAGCGGCACGTACTCGGAGAACGAGGACGGCGGGCAGAGCTCGAGGGGCACCTTGAACGTGGCCCCCTCCGGCGGCAGCTGCGCCGTGGGCGAGGACGGCGCGCCGCCGGTCTGGCCGTGCATCCTTCTGAACTGCTTCGCCATCCTGCCCTTCCAGGTCTTCGATTTCGGCGACGGCAGGGGCTCCACTATCTGACTGCTCGGCTTGCGCGTCTTGTTCACCGGCGACTGACCGGTCGGCGATCGATTCCTGAATGACGTCAGTTTCTTGATGCCCTTGTGACTCGGCAGCGGACTCAGTCGTTGGACGTTGCTCGGAGACACGCCGCTGTTCGGAGTTGACGGACCCGTCGGCGTTTGGGGAACGGCTTGCTGTTTCGACGTGCAAGATACAGCGTCCTGCGAATGAACGTACCATCATGTCGCAAGAAGAATTCAGAATTAATTGAGAAATTCTGGATAATCGACATCCCGTTGAAACGGAAAAACGGGAAACGAGCAGAGGCCAAGATATCGACTATTTCGTATTATCTTCGTACCTTCACCTTCATATCTTAAGTTTGGGTTTTTTTTGTGGGTAAATGGATAAACTTTATTTAAAATCTGTTTAGAGGACATTATTGTACACATGTATAAGAAACCAAAGATATATTTTTTTATTTTTCTTATGTCCAAAACGGCGGTGCACTGGCCTACACCTGGCGGAATCCCTTTTTTTTTCTATCGGTGTACAGGATTCCAGGCACACGATTTGGCCTTGGACAAAACAAAGTATTTTCATTATCTACATATTAAAGACCAGAGAAGTACATACGTAGGGATTTTTCGAAATATTGATTTTTTTCAAAATGACAGTTATTTTACGAAAGACTTGTACACTTGACAAAAATGCGAACTTTTCGTAAAAATAGCTGTCATTTCGAGGAAAATCAATATTAAAAATAATTCCTATGTACTTCTATTTGTCTTTAATATGTAAATAACAAAAATTTTTTGTATTTTGTTCAAGGTCAAACCGTGTGCGTAGAATCCTGTATGTACACCGATTTGGAAAAAAAAAAAATAGAAAAAGGAATTCCGCAAGTGGGTCATTGCGCCGACTACTTTGTAAAAAAAAATATATAAGAAATATATTTTTTAGTTTCTTATATATGTACAACAATGTTCCTAAACAGCTTTTACATAAAGTATTATCTATACCCACAAAAAAATCACAAACTTAGGTATCATTTTAAGGCCTCGGGGATGGCATGACCCCTTAAATATAGATTTCGCAAAAAAATGTCCTACAATTAATTACTCACCGATGCTCTTTCTGCAGCGGCGTGAGAATGAAGTGATCTTAACCAAAGGGCCATGGACGCCGCATCCTCGGTCTGCAGGAGCACCTCCGCCGTGGGATTTGCCACTCGCAACACGTGTTTCCGCTTTGTGTAGTCCTCGGCGACGTCGACCACGGAACACCTGACGTCGACGCTCTGTCCCGCATTCGTCTCGCTATCGGTGCTCAGCGAGGGACTCTGCAATCGATGATCGATGTATCACGTCAATAAAATATTACGCTTCTACATTTCGTTTGGCGGACACTGATCGACATGCAAAACAGTGACTCAGGGTGGGTACTCGAATTTTGCAAAAGAATTCCCTGAAAATTCCCGGATTTTCCAGGAATTTTGTTCAAAATTCCAGGTAAGATTAGAGAATTTCTCAATACAGCTTTAAAATAAATTAGGCACTGAGAGTTCTAATAACGTATAGAACTTGATGCGTGAAACAATTTAATCTTCTCATATGTACAACAGTTACATCTCCATACGAAATTTTTCGAACGTAACGAAAGATTTTGTATGGAGATGTAACTATACATATGTGAAGATTAAATTGTTTCACGCACCAAGTCCTTATTAGACTCTTAATGTCTGATTTATTATTTCCGGATTATCGTTTTTTAGATTGAAGAGTCTTTATATATAGTATATGTCAATTTAAAATAAGTTAACTTTCAATATCAGGGACCTTCGATATGGAGTCACGTTTACTTTCTAAAGGGATAAAATTAAATTTTAAAAATTCATAAAATTTTCCTGAGATACCAGTATAAAATTCCGTGAGAATCCATGATTTTCAAGGGTAAAAATGAAATTCCCTTTCAGGTTTTCCCGATTTTGCCCGGATAGTACCCATCCCGAGTGTAATGTAATGAACGTTATTCACCTGGCTGTGACGATCCTTGTAAAAGTATATTATAGGACCACGGAGAACACCCCAGACTTGCTTCCAGGAACGATCGGTAGATCGCTAAAGTGTTATTAAATGCGGTTAAAGATAATGCATATTCAACGCGTTGCAGCTCAAATAAAATGTCATTCGTCGAGCTTGTGTGTGTGTGTCTCACCTTGCCGTCGAGCACTGTGAATTTAACATGGAGCGTTCCCTCCCGTTCCACTGGTTCAACATCCTTCGCAGTCCCGTCGCAGCTGTTTGACGTACTATGCGTCACAGCAATGCTGTTACTGGAAAAGAAATGAAGCCGTTTGCAATCTGTTGTTTGCAAATGTACACAAATGATACTTTCTGTTTAAGTTGCAGGGCGACGCAGTCGCGATACCATCTACGGTCTCAACGACAGCGGGAGAAATTTCACCGTGATTATTAATCACAACTACATTTCTCTCTACATAGGTATATATATTATATATTCTCTCTATATATTTTTTTGCTAGATTGAAAACGACATTGAAAAAAAAAACAGCGGTCACATTGATCTTCTTAGCTTATTAATGTGTCATTCCGTTAGTAACAATCAGCCAAATCCAGTGTCCGAAAGGGACGCTAACATGATCCATCTATGGTGTCAAGAAGGTAGTCTAGTAACAGCAAAACATATGGACGACCACAGCATGATTTCAATATCAGAGCCACGAACAACGGGAGTGTGTCGTATTTTATGTGCCTATATGGAGACGTATGTTTCTTATCACGGAATAATAAACAAGGAAGGATATCTTATCTAACGCCACTCGCGAGCAATTAACGCGTGCGAATCGCGAGGCCGTGATAAATTCGGTTTATATCTCTATTGGGAAATTATCAGCTCTCTTGACGCACTACGCTTTCCTACTCGTTATTTTCATCTCCAATTTCGAGCTGTGTAATTTTTTGCTCATTTGATTTTATTTCACCTGACTTGAATGCATTTTTTCCACATGAAAGTCTCTGTAATGCAATTTTTAAAATTTAAATTTGGAGCGCAGTAAATAGAAGCATTTCTTTTATGCAATTCTTTTGAATAATTCGTTTCGCTAAGGAGACATTCAAATGAACAAGCTTCCGATTTTTTAATTTTATTCTATTTCTTGTCAGATTAAATCCTTTCAATAGCAATAGTTTCTAGATTTCTCAATCTCTTCTACGTTATATGGAAAATAGTGCAACGGTCGTATTTTTTTTTTTTTTTGAAATTCTGCGTTGTAAATGTCGCTGAAAGATGATACACGAAATGCGGTACAACTCTCATGCTTCTATCGGCATTGCAACTTGGCGATTATTCGTCATCACTCGCCACCGTTTACAGGCAGGTAGACAGCGCAAACGTACATGTACAGAAACGAGACGAGAGCGGATCGAGAGCGAGAGAGAGAGAAAGAGAGAGGGCAAGGACAGACGTAGATACAATTATAGCTTGGAGGAGGAGGAGAGACGCGGAGCATAGATAATGCAACTCTTTTTCTCTTTCCGTGCTATGCAAACGGAAATCTTTCGCCCTCACCGATGGTGCGAGTTTCGATGTAAGGACGCGGCCTGCGTCATATCCTCAAAGATGCGTCGCAGGGGCGTTATATCGCTCGGAAACAACGGCGGCCGCCATCGTCTTTGCGCACTGGAAAACACGGACAGGTGCAAGCTTCGAGTACGTACTTACAAGTTTTAACACCTTTCGACAGGTGACCAACGTATGCAATTGCCAATGTTGCTCTCGTTATTTTTCATCTTGCGTGCGAGCAAATCTCGTGTGAGAAGCAATCAAGAGGGGGAAAAAAAAAAAACGGTGTCGTGTCGACGTCAATATGCTTTGTGCGTTTGAAAAAGAAGGACAGATCTCGGTGCCGGTTGATTTGAAATCAACGCCGCGTTTGAAATTGTCGTCACCGCGACGACGTCAAAAGACTCGGAAACGCGCGTGTCGAAAGATATATCATTTACCTTCTGTGAATGTGAACGGGTTCGGAATCGCTGAGCTCGAGATCGCTGTCGACGTGCATCCGTTCGCCCCACGTCGCCTTCAGATACGAAACCCGCCTGGTCGCACGATCCTCGTCACCTAAATTACGATTATGCCGACTGTAATATCGTTTTCCTCGTTTGTTTTATGAAAGGAGGACGTTAAAAAAGGGCCGATTTGACCCCCAAAGGTGTAAGTAAAAGCAATAGTGTTTTTTTACAGATTTTGATCTTCTGAATACGATAAAACTATGAAAAAGTTCGTAGCGCTTGGAGAACACCTTGAAAATTGAACATAAACAAAGCGTATTTAGTAAAAAAAAAAAAACGCTGTATTCATGCTGAATTTTCAAGGTGTTTCCAAGACGCTACGAACTTTTTAATAGTTCTATCGTATATTCAGATCAAAATCTATAAAAAACACTATTATTTTTACTTACACCTTTGGGGATTGAAATCGGCCCCTTTTTTAACAAGGAAAAAGGTCGTTAAAAAAAGGTCGATTTGGCTCCAAAAGGTGAAAGTAAACACATTTTTTACAGATTTTGATCTTCTGAATACGATAAAACTTAAAAAGTTCATAGCGCTTGGGGAACACCTTGAAAATTAAGCATAAACACAGCGTAAAAAAAACGCTGTGTTCATGCTGAATTCTCAAGGTGTTCCCAAGGCGCTACGAACTTTTTAATAATTCTATCATATTCAGGAGATCAAAATCTATAAAAAACACTATTGTTTGTACACCTTTTTGGGCCAAGATCGACCCTTTTTTAACATCCTACTCCGTTTGCAATTGTGACGCATCCTTTCTCTCAATTTACTTCAATCACTCCTAATTGATTATGTTTTAAAGTTTTGACATTTATAGATTTATGATTGCATAAATGCCCGTTGATGAAGGCTTTAAAATCGTTCGACCAATAAATAAATCAGTTATTTAAAAAGACGCTCAAAACTACAATACTGCTATAATTCAATGCACATGTGTAAACAATGGCTTCTTTTTGCGTGGGTATCACGCTGAATTATAAGCAGTATTGTATTGTCAAGTGGCGTCTCTCCTTTAAATAACTGATTTATTACGTTACGAGAGAGAGAAAGAGATAGAGAGAAAAGTTTCTGGAGTGCAATCGCGCGCGCGCTTAATAATTTCGATAAAACGCGTTCTCGTCCTCTGCGCGCCTGACGCATGCGTCGCAATAATTGCACTGTAATGTATAAAAATATCCTCATCGTTTAAAACTCACTGATCTGTGCGTTCTTCTGTCGCCTAAGTACCGCGGCGTTATTGGTCGAGCCGTTGGGCGAAGAACCATTGACTGGCGCTGAAAGAGAAATCAATGGGACGATTATTAACGCTTTATGCTCGACCTTTATGTAACGTAGGTATGTGTGAGTGTCGTGTGTGCACACGATGTATGTATGTATATCTGCAAAGGTAGCGCTAAATGGTAGCGGCCCCCGAAGGGGCGGGATACCAACCGATTTGCAGTTTGGCCGACTGCAAGTAATTGTCCTGGTTGCGATAGGCTTTACTGTTGTCCTCGGTGCTGCTGCCGCCGCCGTCTTCCACCTCGG
Source organism: Wasmannia auropunctata (assembly GCF_000956235.1). Taxonomy (NCBI): domain Eukaryota; kingdom Metazoa; phylum Arthropoda; class Insecta; order Hymenoptera; family Formicidae; genus Wasmannia; species Wasmannia auropunctata. The sequence goes on along the minus strand of NW_012028657.1, from coordinate 49,144 downwards.
CGGCGGTCTGCCACGTATGCCTCGCGCCGCTCCGCGCCGCCGGGCCATTCGTTGCCTCCCAGGACTCCGCGCTGTTGCTGCGTGCCCTCAAACGCACCGATTCCGTCTCCATAGCAGGCACGTCTGCTCGATTACACGACGGGGCGATTATTACAGGCGATTATTATCGTATATACGGCGGTATATTATTATATATTTCTTGTACGCGAACGAGAGTGCGAGCAACATCTATCCGCTTTGTTAATAGCCAACGGAAGTAAAAGTATATATATAGCGTGCGTTGTTGTCGCTGTGCAGAAGCGCCAGGCGGATACGTCTGGGGTTGCTATTTTGAATAGCCGACATATCCGTAAGAAAAGCACGGCCAGCAACACAAAAACGTCGGGTGCAAGGGGGCAGTTAATGTCTCCTTTGTGCATAATGTTAACGTCGACAAATTCCGGTATATATCATCGGCTTTTATCCGGTTACTTCCGCTCGGGGTAGACACCGCGTGTCGGTCCGTGTTCAAACGGTTTTGAAACGACCAAATTGTTAAAACTGATTGCGATTTTACCTGTCAAGCGGCGTCTCCAATGAGACTTGAAGACTTAAGATTTAAGAAAATTAGTGGATTATTCATCTTATGCGAGAAGAATAATCGATTGTGATTGGTTGAATGGACTTTCTTAAATCTTAAGTCTCAAGTCTAATATAGTCTGTATAGACGTCGCATTGCGCGCCACAGGGATGGAGGTGCGTGTTACTCTTGTCTCTAAGTTAGCGTGAGAAGCGAGCGAGGGAAGAAAGGCGCATTAATTTCGTTATATCATCTCTATCGCATTAACGACTTCGTAATACGAGTTTATTATTAACGCCACGTCGCGCGATCGCGCGCTCACACTGAATGCAAAACGAGTCACTGACAGCACAAAAGAGCGGCACAAGGCGACAATGCACAAACAACGTTCGACACAGCTTCCTTAACTTTATCTACCTTCGCTCTCTCTATAGTCGGCCGGTGGCTCGCAATGGATATGCTTGCTTCCTATAGGAATTATTCTGTTGCCTGTAAATACTGCACCTAAACGACGACACTTGTTTACTGAGCATTGATCTGAGCATCACTAATTTCATCTAATCCTAATTAACCGCGAAATTCATAGCGATTATCATGAAAGCGTGGATCGATAGGAATCTAGAATGCGATATTAAGGTTGGCGCAAAAGATTTGTCGCTTTCTCATGAAGTTCCGTGCTAAATAAAACGTCAAAGTTTTTATGTATTGAGAATAACATTTCTCCTCGGACGGAAGAAATAAATATGTTGAAGGCAGTAGTGATAACTTTGCCTCAATTTTGTTCCAATCTCAACTTTGACAAATCTCGTGGCTGACGCCAATCATTTTGGCACCGACTCGAAACACATAGAAAGGCACTTTCGACCGGACGCTTACCAGTGTCGAGAGACTTCGTTTCCCTGGCCGGTAGCCTCCTCAAGTCCTGATTCTCGGCTTTAGACTCGAACTCCCGTTTCCGCACGGCCACATTCGGCACGCTCCTCTTGTTCGACAATCTCGACAGCTCGCTCCTGTAGAGATTCGTCCGATCGCCAGCGGGCTCGTCCTCGTCGCTCAGCAGACGACCCGACTCGAACTGCTTCGCGCGCCGCGAGACTATCTGCAGGCCCTGCGGCGGCACCGGGAACCTGGTGTCGCCGCTGATTTTCTTGTCCGGCACCGGAGAGGACGGCAGCGACGAGGAGCTGTTTCGCGTCTCCTGCGCCGCCTGTTGCTGACTCGCGCCGACGTTCTCGTGTATTCTCGACAGGATGCTGACGAAGCTGCCCTTGCTCGTGCCGCGCGAGTACTGCTGCTCCTTCGCGTGCTCGTTGTCGTAGAGAAGCGACGGCGAGTAGCAGTGATCCGCGGACTGATTGTCCGCGAACTGTTGATCGTTCCGCGGCTTCGAGTACTCGGAGCTGGAGTCCACGTCCTTTATCCTCTGCACGCTCTGATTCGACGGCTTGTTCACCAAACTGGTCTTGGCATTCCTCTCTTGAGATCTCCTCGTGGGGGATTGCTGTCGCTGCTGCTGCTGCTGCTGTTGTTCGTTCTGGCCGGGCGGCCAGATCTGTCTCTGGAGCTTCTGTGGCCTCGCATAGAATTCCCTGTGGATCACCGAGGACTGGCCAAAGTTCGGCAGTAGCGACGTCGCCGAGTCAAGGGACCAGCCGATCGGGTGACTCGGCCGCCGCAGAAATTCCGCCTTCTGCTCGAAGCTCTTGCGCAGCCGGTTCATGATGACGGAGTCGTCGGAGCACTCGTTGCCGGTCAGAGTCGAGTTGGAGTCGTACGGGGACGTGCTCTCCTTGCTGGCGGCGGGCGACGAGTCCCGTCTCGACTCGATGCTCAATCTGCTGGACTCGCTCGATCTCAGGGCGTCGATGCTGCTGCCGTAGCTCGCCGTCTCGGAGTCGAGGGTGTTGCCGCTGCCCTCGCTCGCCCGTCGCGTCACCATTCGCTTGATCGGCCGGTAGATCGGCACCTGCGGCTCCGCCTGCGACACCGGGTAGCGCAGCAGGGACGACGGCTGGTAGTAGTGCTGCGGATGGTGCTCGCTGGCGCGCACGCGCTCGTAAATCGGATCGTTGATCCGGTCGTACAGCTGCTCGTTGCTCGGCCGCGAGTACACCGACTCGGGCCGCGTCCGGTCGTACAGATCGTACTTGGAGTCCAGGGACAGTCGGCCGCTCGGCTGCACGACGTTGTTGTCCTCGTGCCGCAGCAACGGCAGCTTTCTCCCCGGAACTCGGGAGTCCTCCGAGAGATCATACAACGCGCTCGCCTCCGACAAACCCCTCCGTGGCTGCAACGCGCTCGCGATCTGAGAGTCCACGATCGAGACCTGAGACGGCGGCATCCTGCACGTCACTTCCTCGTGATGATGATTTGGGCTCTCGGACGACGGCAGAGAGCAGACCCAGGACTGCCGCGTCCTCGGCGATCCGCCCGGAATCATGCTGCTCACAGACCTGCGCTGCTTCTGCGACAGTCTCTCCGGTGAGCGTAGCCGCGGCCGTTGATTCGTCTCGGGATTATGCGCCGTCTCGCCGAAGTACTAGAAAGTTTAGAAAGATGGGTATCTCTTATTCGTGTTATCCCAGAGACACTCCGCGGAGTGTCTGAGATCCCGTAGTGAAATTTCGAAACTATTATTGCTAGAATCAATAAATAGACGAGTCACGTCTTTTTCGGGACTTATGATTTTAGACTACTTCTAACAATAAGTGAATAGACGTATTTCTTTGGTTCATTTACGAGCGATTTAAAAAAAAAATTATTGCAATGCGGTTTTCTGGAGCACTATGAAAAGATTAACGGGATCCAGACCTTTGTATGGTAACCGGTTGGTACACAAAAAGTAAGTGTGTATATTTAGGGTCAAAATTTTTTGTTCTTATCGTAGTCATAAAAAAGCGCGCGCGCGCGCGCTGCGCGGAGAAAGTATTGAATCGCGAAGCGAGAGAAAAGCTGGAAGCTGAGAGAAATTGATAAATCAATAAACGATGGTATCGTTAATAAAATATATGCACCGAAAATAAAACGGAAGACAGGTGGCATTTTTGCGGGTAGAAAATTGTTACTCCATGGTCTCCAGCGATATTCGGTTAGCCAATTCAAGAACATTCCAGGTAAAAATCTTAGTTTTTCCAGATCGATTAATTTTCATTACTTAAAATTAATTAATTTTTACTGATTTGCGCAATATTATATACGTTTTGTATTCAAATTAGGATTCTGTATGACGAATCAATTAAAATGCAAACAAATTTAGAATAATATTACCTTACAAATTGCTTGCCTTATTGCATCTTTAAGGGTTTATGCAACCACAAACGAGAGCTTTTTCAAAAACGACATTACCAACGTTATCGACAAATAGTTCTTGCACACGCGCAAGAAATATTTCTTTCTTCCTTTTTTACGATCCAATCTTTTTTGAAATAAAAGAATGACAAAAATTCAAGGTCAGTCCCGAAATTTCAGGGATTTTCCAAGAATTTCCCAGAACACATTAAATTCCTTAATAATTCCAGAATTCAAGGACATTCAAGAACCGCTGGACACCCTGCACTCAGCGCGGATGCAAGAGTCTTAACGTACCCGCTGCAAAATGTCGTCCTCCTTGGAGACCACGAGGAGGCGCAGCCACGGTCCCGCTTGTTGAATGCGTTGCACCACGCTGGCGTACTGCTCGCCCCGGGTGGGCGTCCCGTCGACGGAGACGACGCGGTCACCGGTGCGCAGTCCGGCCTCGGCCGCCGGCGAATTCGCCCGCACCTGCTTCACGAAGATCGTGTCCATGGGCTCGTCGATCTTGGTCCGCTCGTGTCCCGGCAGCATCTGCAATACATGCGCGAAAAGGGATCTCCTTTCATTCTCGGTCGATGTTTTTTATAGCCTGAAGAAGCCTCGCTCGAGAGTACACAGTTGAAAAATTTGTGTTAAATTTAACACATCTCACATGTCCACTCAAATTTTTGTGTTAATTTAATGCAAGATGAATATACTGGAAAGTAACACAAACATTATGTAAAAATTAATACAAAAAAATGTAACGCTTTAATACAATTTGGAAACAAATTGCGGAAACATTATTCTTCAGTAAAATTAACATGTAAAATTAAGTGTATATTTTTTTATTCATTTATCTTAGAATTTACGGTTTAAAACTACTTTATTTTTACGTTATTCATTCGCTTACTTATAAATTGTATACTTATAAATTGTATGTTATTTTGACACTGAGAAATATTAAATATTAATTTAACACAAAATATTTAATTAAATAACATAATCACATTACGTTAATTTAACAAGCAAATATGTTAAAAATTCGACACAAAATTTTAACAAAAATGTAAGTGGACCGTTTCCAACATAAATACAAAATGTTTTTTACTGTGTGCACGAATACTCACGCAACAGGACTCGGGCGGATAGACGATGAAATGCCGTAACGTGAATCCGTAGCCATTCTCGCTGCGCCGGAGCAGCAGGGTGCGAGGGCCACGAGGCGGCGAGTTCTCCTTCTGAGCGGATCTGGGGGACGCCGGATCTCCTGGACCGGGGCCCGAACTCGGCGCTGGTGGCGGGGGAGATGAGTGCCCTACCTATATAAACATCGATTCATCAATTATTATTAATTATACAATTAATTGATGAATTCTTAAGAAATTCTCCACAAAAGTCGGCAATTTTCGTTAAGTCACTAATTCTTGAAAGAGAAAGCAATCGCTTAGTCATGCCAGAAATTTTAATAAACGCCGATTAAGAAAATATGTCCTTTTAAAAATACATTTAATATGTCGGACGTTTTTTAAAAGTCTTAAAAGTGAAATGAACATAATCAGGTATTTCATTGAAGAAATAAACGTCTTTCTTCTTTTTTTCCTTCCAAAATTCATTTTTGTTAATCAATAATGAAAGGAGCAATCACTTAATTATGCCAAAAACTTTGTAAACGGAAAAGCACGGATTAAAAATTGATTAAGAATATGTTCCTTTAAAATACTTCTATCAGACGCTCTTAAAAGTCTTAAAATCAAAATGATTAATAAGTGAAGTCAAGTTCCACTGAATTAATGAATTCCGCGCTCAAGAAATAAATGTTGGATTTTTCTTTTTCAACTTCTGAAACTTGTCAGCGATTTTTAATTAATCCTAATTTTAAATAATCCTTGGAAGAAGAAGCAATCGCTCACTTGTGCCAGAAAACTTTACCTGGAAAAGCGGCGATTAAGAATAAATCTGACTACATCAGACGTTCTTAGGAAGGTCTTAAAATTGAAATGACTAATGTGTGCAGCCAAGTGTACATTCCATTGAAGAAATGCAAATTGAGGCTCTCTGTATTCTTCTTTTCTCCTCGCAAGGTATGTAATTACAATTGTATTTGACATATTATTTTGTTCTCCATCTGATATTTAGACGTTTCTTTTTTTCCGAGCGCTATCATCTAAATCACTCGACTATCTTGATCTCTCGCTCAATGTTAATGATAAGCACACTTGAACGCGCGAGGTGAGCAATCAGCAAAAAAAAAAAAAGATAATAAGTGTAAGGATTCCCAGTAAAATTCCACAATTAAAAAAAAATAGGCTAATGGGAATCAGCGTGGTAATTGGTGCGCAATGATAAGTTAAGTGAATAGCACTCTTTTATTTCATGTATGTAGATTTATTGCCAAACGTTTCGGCCATCCATCTGGTCATCCTCAGTGTAACATTGATGCAGGTCAATTTGTCGTTATGTTAAATAATAGTGCATAACTATACGAATCACTAAACATAAAAAATCTCAGCAATTGTCATATTTATAAAAGAACTAAGAAACTAACTGAGAAATTTAAAAAATCGACTGTGCTTCCAAGCGTCACATGTGAAACTGAGAAAATAAAATAAAAAAATATACGCGTATCTCGCATGCGCGCCGCGAGATTTCCGATACACTCGTAAACGCGAGTGTTAATAAGCTATCGTCGCTTCGAACGGCTAACAAACATCGGCACGGTTGTCAAATATTGAAGGCTAGATTAGGCTCGAATTACCAAAATAGAATTCCAAATATATATACCGGCGAATTGTATATTTGTAGAACATCGATCAAGTTCCTTCTTTCTTTCTCCCTCCCTCACTCTATCTCTCCTCTCCTCTCGATTTGCACCGTCTGGGTAGGCCGACTAATACTAGGAAAGTCGGTGCAACGCGAAAACGCGGCAGACAGACTCGTGGATATCGGCCAAGAATTATTCCAAGCCGACTCCCGGAGGCGAAGGCGGCGCGGGCGGCGGCGGCGGCGGCGGAGAGCTGGAGATCGAGACGTTCGAGGCGCGCGCGTTTTCGCTCTCGCGCTGATCGCCGAGCCGAGTCGAGTAAAATTTGGCGAAACGCCAAAAAATACGCGGCTCGAGTTCGGCTGCGGTAATGCGCACCTAGGGATCGGGACGAGCGGAATTCGCATCGCTCGAAGCGGGACTCGCGGAAGCGGGCGCAAGGATAGAAATATATACTCTCGTCATCACCGAGACAGAATTGATTGTCCGAGGAAAGTCCAACGGGACGTGAGAGCCTAAGGAGCGAACGCTAAAGACCTCGAAGAGATTAACTGAGATTGAGAATTTTTTTTTCCCTTCGAAATAAAATAATCGTGTTCGAATTCTCTCCCTCTCTCTCTCTCTTTTATTTGCACAGCAGCAAAGATAACTCGTCACGCGGAAATGTTCCTATCTCGAATATAGGAAGACGAGGAGCAAGATTAAAAATTAAAGCAAATGGTCGGCGGAACGAGGTGATAAGACGATCAACGTGCGCGCGCGCACTTCGCGGTTTTCCGCGTTTATCTAATCCGCTCGAACGCATGCATTTCGCGCGGAGAGTGGAGTATCGCGGCGCGGCGCGGCGGTGTATCAACGGTATTCTATACGCCCTTTCGAAACGTCCCTGCATGCCTGTCGATAGATAGGCATCTTCTTTTTTTTTTTTTATTCACAACCCGGTCCCGTTCGACGGTCACGAATAAAACGCGACCGCGCGGCAGGCCGACCGACCGCCGCGCCGGGGCGAATAAAAGGGGGAATCGATGATATCGGGATTTTTGTCCGCGTGTGCGACGGTCGAGGTGACTGCGTAATACCCCATTCCTCCTTCCCCCCCTCCCCAACCCCGCCGTTATTGTTTCGCGTCGCGCGCGATTTTCCGGTACCTATCTCGCGGACGATGCGAAGTCGGTCGATCGGATGTGTTCGGTGGTTCCCTCCTGCAGTGTGTGTGCGCCATGCGGAAAACAGATCGGCGGCCGCGCGCGGACGTGAAGCGCGGGCGTCGATGACGATGTAGGTCAGAAGAGAATAGGCGTTGTCAACCGACGGCAAGTGGGTCACCAAACCGTGCGGAGTGTGCGGCGCGCGGTCAATAATTACGCACGGACACGGTTCGTGCCGCGACGTGTCTTCGGACACGCGTGTCCCGTCCGTCCGTCCGACCGTCCGTTCTCCTTCTCTTCCTCGTCCTCCTCCTCCTACTCCTCCGCCTGCCCGCCTTTCCGGTCACGCATCGGTAAATCAGCGACGTTCCGACATATCGCTCGCGAAACACGTCTTTACTCTCCCGGCCGGGAAGTCGCGGGAGAGCCGTGACGAGAGGGAGGGGGGAGGGGGAGGGGGACAGGCCCAGGAAGAGAGGTATATTTACGTATGCACATTGAAATCCACTTGTGTTTGCGAGAAGAGGGAACACGCCGCGCCGCGCAAGGTCGCGCGAGTATAGGCACATTAACGAACTCATTTTCTCACCCTCCGCCGACCTGCAAGCGGGAGTCGTGCGTGCGTAAAAAGTGCCTCGCTGCCGCGTACGAGCGATGGCTTCATACGCGCGCGGGCATCCGCTCGACGCGATATAAGTATGTACTTCGTCAAATAAGCCTATACATTCGGCTAAGGCACGTCGCTATTATTGCGTTACCGGATGTCGCGTCGCGCGACTGTAAAACTGCCAATTTGGAAAACGGATTTCTCCTCTTGATGAGAGCGTACAATCGTTTATCTCATCCTGCAACTTTTACTTTTATAACTGAACCTCAAATCAAATTTCTCCTTCGCCGCGCCTGAAATTAATTGAAGAATAAAGTTTCCGCCTCGTGTTTCTTCTTTCACTGACACTTAATTTGTTAGCGCCTCACCATTTGCGCATGCACGCGTGAAATAACATTCCTCGTGATAACATTCTTGGCAAACAATTTTTGTGTTACATTTTTAACGTATACGGGCGGTAATTTAATAACATAATGTGATTGTTTTATTGGAATATTTGCTAATAGCTCAAAGTAACATACGAGTGGTAATTTAACATTATGTAATTGTGTTATTTGAATCTTTTCTAGCAGTCTTAAAATAATATTCAACGTTTCTTAATGTTGAAACACAATTTGTAAACAAATAATAAAAATGATATAATTTTAAAATGTAAATTCTGAATAAAACACGTACATGTTTATATATATGTATGTTAATTTAACATATTATAAGTGTTAATTTTACTGAAGGAATATGCTTACTGAAAAAATTGTGCTTCTAAAATGCTTCGAAATTGTGTCGAAGTGTAACATTTTTTGTGTAACTTTTTTTTTATCTATATTTCTAATTTTATTTCATTTTATTCATTTTATGGTAAATTAACCTAAAAAGAAGAATGTTAATAAAGGGCCGACTTTGGCCCCCAAAGATGTCAATAAAAACAATAGTGTTTTTTTATAGATTTTGATCTCCTGAATACGATAGAACTATTAAAAAGTTCGTAGCGCTTGGAAAACACCTTGAAAATTGAGTATAAACAGAGCGTATTTAGTAAAAACGCTGTGTTTATGCTCAATTTTCAAGGTATTTTTTCCCCAAGCGCTACGAACTTTTTAATAGTTCTATCGTATTCGGGAGATCAAAATCTATAAAAAAACACTTGTTTTTACTGACACCATTGGGGGCCAAAATTGTTCTTTTTTTTAACATCCTCCTTTAAATGGACCATTTGGAACATAAAATGTGTTTTCAACATAGACTTTCCAACTGTGTAGTTAAATCGTATATACGTTCTGCAATACAGATTATTAGATATTATTATTACTGATTTGCCACAAGCCTGTTATCGTCTTTCGTTAATCATTCGAGGGTCATAGGTGCTTCAAGGAAAACTTCTAGAAAAAAAAAATAGATTGTGAAGAAGGGAACATTATCTCGCGGTCTTGGAGAACGCATGCGGAGGGACTCGCCTGGCGAGCTCCTTCCAGATCCCGCGGAAACCTCGCCTAAAGTTTTTAATCAGCCGTTAACGATCGCAAACCGGTTCACGCCAACGCTCGCGAGGGGGTTTCCAATCTTTTTGATTCGAGGTCTGTTATCCTTTTGCGCTGACCGCGAGACGCGCTCGCCTGTTTCCGCCTATTCGAGCCGACGAGCACCGCGCGCGCGGTGCGCAGTTCCGACATCGATAACCTCCGAGTTCCGGGCGGCGTTTTATACGGTCGTTTGTTTATCACTTCGAGAGAGAAATATCGAGAGCCGCCACGGCCATGGTTGTTGTATGTAGCGTAACGAGCGATCCTCATTCAGGGTGGGTACTCAAATTTTGTAAAAGAATTTCCTGAAAATTCTCGGATTTTCCAGGAATTTTATTCAAAGTTCCAAGTAAGATTAGAGAATTTCTCAAAATACAGCTTTAAAACAAATTAGGCACTAAGAGTTCTAAAAAATAACGTATAGAACTTGATGCGTGAAACAATTTAATAACTCATATGTACAATAGTTACATCTCCATACAAAATTTTTCGAACGTAACGAAAGATTTTGTATGGAGATGTAACTATACGTATGTGAAGATTAAATTGTTTCACGCACCAAGTTCTACGTTATTAGACTCTTAATGCCTGATTTATTATTTCCGGATTATCGTTTTTTTTTTTAGATTGAAGAGAGTCTTTATGTAGTACATGTCAATTTAAAAATAAATTAACTTTCAATATCAGGGGCCTTTGGTATGGGGCCGCGTTTACTTTCTAAAGGGATAAAATTAAATTTAAAAGTAAAATTCCAAAAATTTCCCTGAGTACCAGTATTCCATGAGAATCCATGACTTTCAAGGGCAAAAATGAAATTCCCTGAGAATTCCAGGTTTTTCCGGTTTTTCCCGGTAGTACCCATCCTGCCATTCTCGGAGCTCGGCGCGGATTATTAAAAACAGGATATGTAGCGGTAATGAACGATCGCCTCGCTCTTCAAGGAGAGATAAAAGAAGAGATTCCTGACGGAATTCTCCTCTCGCGTATATAATCGAATGAATTTGACCGCATGAAATTTCGCAATCAGCTCTAATCGCGTGAGCAATACGATGATTTAGAAGGCATCATCCTCTCGCGCTCACGCCACGCGCAGCGACTATTCCTATTTTACGCCAATCGCCGCGCGCTTATTCACGAGCGTTTTCCTTGTATCAGTGCTAATACTTGATTCAGTGCGTTCCTCCGCGCGCAAGTGGCTTACGTAATTTCGTTTTACCAGCGGCTCTTATATAAGGAGCAACCGCGATCGACGACCGATAGATCGATTCGCTAACTTTTCCCGTGTTGCATCGCAAAACGGAAATTCCGGAGAAATTCAAACGTGCCATCATTTATTTATCTTATTTATCTCATTTGTACACAAGATGCTTAAAAAATGCGAAAAAAGTCCGTTTTGTCCACACTCGGTCCGTTTGTATATTGATCAATCGCTCGATTCACACGACTCGTCGATCTTGAAATGAAAAAAAAAAAAAAAGATTTCGCGGACACACACCGAGCGCGCGCGCGCGTTGCCGTTTCCTTTTTACGTCGTCATGGACGTGTCTCGAATCGAGGCGAATGCGAACCTTAAACGCGTCGCATTTAAAAGGCGGAATGCTTGTACGGTGACGATGCGACCTCGCCCGTGGCGCGCGTTGCCGAAAGAAAATGGAAAGGAGAGAACTCCTGACCGAGGAGGAAAAGGAGAAAAGGAATTAGGTGCTACTCGCTCGTGTGACGAGATGCACTCTCCCTCGCGAATAAATGAAAAGCGAAAGAAGGGCGCGGTAGATTCACTTTGTCGCCGCGAGTGTGAAATCGGTTGGTCTCCAGGAGGACAAGAATATCACATCCGGCGTACAATTCAAATCTATACAATCTCTCAAGAGGCTCCCGAGTTGAACGCATAATCGATCGTGCGATTTTGCGAAATGCCCCGGAATCTTTCCAAGCCTGGAGAGGACCAATATCCCTTTAGCCTTGCCTTTTGAGGCACGAGACATGTCAGGGTCGCCAATCAAAATATGAATTTTGAAATTCCCTGACTTTTCCATGATTTTCAGACAACAGTGGAAAATTTGCTATGATCAGTATCAAATATATAATTCTAAATTTTAATGTTTAGAAAATACAAGAAAGGGAAATTATGTACGAAAGGTAACTTATATTATTAAAAGCAACATAAATTTAGAATTTAATAACATAATATAATACCAAATGCAAATTCAGGCCAGCAAATTATTAACATCACTTTGACATTAATGTTATACATTAAACTACAGAAAAAAATTCTTTCGGTCTAACTGAATTGTCCGTTGCTTGGGGACCAGACAAAACTCAGTGATAAAAGCAAAAAAATTCCTACAGACATTTCTTTAATATCGCTAAATATTCAAAATATTTTCGATTGCGATAACAGAGATATGTGTAAGTCTCGAACAAAATCGTAATTTTCGAAAATTTGTTCGATTTTCATTATACAAAATCATTTTGTTATTGTCTATAGTTTAATTCTGAAAAAGGTTTTTCAAATAAAAAAAAGCAATACATACAAAAACGTTGTATGCAAAAATTATTGAGTTTCGTCGATAAAACAAATGATCCCTTTAAGGAAATTGTGAGCAAAGTTCAAAATTCCAGGCTCTTTTATATCCTTCCCTGACTTTTCCAGCTTTTCCCTGACCAGTTTGAATTTCCCTGACTTTTCCAGGTTTTCCCGGTTTTCCAGGTCTGTGGCAACCCTGCATGTACAACGAATTATAATAAATCTTACTAAAAAAAAGAGCTGTAAGATTTTTTAAAAATAGATCCCCTCCGCCCACACTAAAGGTTAGGAGGACAGCCGCAATCCACTGAATGCTTAATGCCACCCCAGGACTCGTGTTCTACATTTATAATTTTAGTATCTTGGGAAACGATCCGTTCTCCGCTGAAAAATTGACGAGAGGTGTGCATTATTTTCTAACGACGTTCACGCTCTTGCTGTCAAAAGCGCCTGTACAGGGCGCTTTTGACTTCAATTTCTCGGAGGAAGAGGCCGATGTTCCTCGCCGGACGAATTTCGCATCGGGGCGTCGAACGACTTACCCGTGGCTCAATCAAGCGTGAAACGCTTTATATCGCGAGAAAGAGAGAGATGACGGACGAGTTCTCTTAGAAGATTAATTTCCCGCGGTATGCAGCGGACCAAGCGGGCCGGCCGTCGCGATCGACATCGGTTATCGCCGCCGCTGAAGTTGGACCTCGTCAATGGTGAGGCAACCAGAGAGCCGGTCGCCGTCGCGCGATTATTTATGGGACTCCGAGGCGGAAAAATTGGAGCCGGTGGAACGTCACGTCACGTCGCGTCGCGTCGCGTCGCGTCACGTCGCGTCGCGGAGGTTGTCGTCTTTCGCGGCCATAACCGGCGCGATGGTCACGGCGATACTGGCCACGATCAGACCAGCTGTGCCGTCCGACGGCGCGGCGCGGCGGCCCTATGGGGAATTCGCGAGCACGATGCGCAATTACTCCCTCCTGACGACGTCGCGTCATCGTTATCGTCACCTCCTACAAAACAACGATGCAGCAGCCGCCTCGACGATAGCCGCGCGCGGCACGCGCGTTTTCGACCCACCGGTGATCGCGACGGCTGGACCTCTCGGCTCGGCGCGAGTTATTCTCTCTCTCTCTCTCTCTTTCTCTCTTTCACTCCTCTCGCGGTACTCCTGTTTTTCTTCTTCTTTCACGGATATCCGCCCCTCTTAGAACGCACAGTGGAGTATCGCGCTCTTTCAACTCTTTATTTCTTTACTCAGATGGTCTATCGGTTTGTCTTCCCTTGACGTGCCAACGGCACTTGTATGTTCCCAAACGATCGCCAGCGACGGGATTGTGTTTCTTATAACGGGTACAAATTTGCTGGAGTAGTTTTAAACTCTGTGCATATGATTGTAGGTACTTCAAAAAGTAAAAGTCAAGCAGTATACTTGAAAGTACTACTGCTCGAACCTGGACGAAATGAGTTCGAAAACTTTCTATGATATCTCGAAAAACAAGAGTACTTTCAAGTGGGACCCAGAGCCCAGAGCAAATATGTTCAAATCTCTGTAAAGAGTACTTTTCACCCGAAATTTTATGTTGTTTGGAATCGAAACGTTTATACGGAGCAATTATTTTTATGTTGTATTTTTTGAGAGATAATTATGAATGACTAAAATTAAATATAACAATAATATGATTAAAGATAAAAATTGTTAACAATTTTTTCACGTTACATTCTTTATACTAACAACTTTATTCGTAGAATTCGAGAATCATTTACAAAAAATTCGATTTTTTAGAAGCTATTTGTAGATATATATTTTGAATCCTAAATACTCGTTTTACATTTAATTGTAAAATTCGAAATTTGTAACTTATAGAATCGATTGTTTCGCAAATGCAATATTATTTCTTACAAATATTACTCATATTCCAGAAAATAAAACTTGATTATTATTAGATTTAACTCGGATTTTTTAAATACTATTTATAATATTGAAATTGATCTCATCTCTATAGCGATCACTCATCCGACCAATCGGTTTGCTCGACCGATTGTTTTGTTTGGCTTCGGCGATCGAACGCAAATCGTTATAATAACGCGACTGATAAAACTCTGCGACATCTCGAATGAGCTGGCATTGGTGACGGGATATAAAAAGACCAATGAATCTCTCCGCCTCTTGTTCATTTAAAGATATCGAAAAGTAAAAAAAAACACATTTGTACAAAGTAAAGTTTTACATAAAGTTTCGAGGTGTCGAAAACGAGAAGTTTGTCGAAATACTTTATCAAAATGGTTCGCGCGTGAAAGCGTCTGCGTGCGTCATAACGATAAGTTTAATGGAGGTTGCGGTCGAATTCGTGACACACAGACAGCAGCAGAGACGACACTCGACGGTCAAAAAACGCGAAAGTTCGTCATCCGCGAAAGTTAAACCGGTCGATCAATTCTCTGATCGCGGATCTCGGCGAGGGACTCTTTTTGCTGCTGAGACACGCGATGTGTATTGGTCGCTCAAAATAAAGTAATTTTTGTCGTGAATCAAAGGAAGGAATTTTTACACAATTTTATACATACGTAAAAAAAAAAACGTTTTATTAACAGTATTATAGCCGACAGCAGTCTAATTAAAAATAGTTAATTCAATGAAAGAATTAATGAAACAAATGCACTCTTGTTACAATAAAATGTTTGTTTCATTAATACTGACATTGAATGAAAAAGAAATCTTCGATTGTGGATATCTGCAAGAGATTCTTTTGCCACTGAAACGTGCGATGTATTGGTCGCTTAAAATAATGTAATTTTTGTTGTAAATCAAAAGAAGGAATTTTTACAAGATTTTGTACTTAAAAAGAAACGTTCTTTTAACTGACAGCAGCCTAATTAAAAATAATCTTATTAATTCAATGACAGAATAACACAAATATGCCACGCTTTTGTTTTAATAAAATGTTATTTGTTTCATTAATACTGACATTGAATAAAAAAGAAATCTTCGATTGTGGGTATCTGCAAGAGATTCTTTTGCCACTGAAACATGCGATGTATTGGTCGCATAAAATAATGTATCTTTTGTTGTAAATCAAAAGAAGGAATTTTTACAAGATTTTGTACTTAAAAATAAACGTTCTATAAATCGACAGCAGCCTAATTAAAACTAATCTTGTTAATTCAATAACAAAAATAATAAAACAAATATGCCACGCTTATGTTTCAATAAATTATTATTTGTTTCATTAATACTGACATTGAATGAAGTAGATTGTTTTCAATTAGATTGCTGTCGGCTAATGCTGTTAATACATTTTTTTTTCTTATACAGGAAGATGAAAACCCTGCAAGATCTCTGTACAACTCTGTTATTCATTTTCAATAATAATGGATACGTAGGATTGGAAGTATAGAACGAACTCGCGAGGCCCTCGAAGAAAACGTTCAATTTGACTGTGCGGAGAAAATAAAACTTTCAGCTTTCAATCGAGGAACTCGTTTCCCACCGAGTCATATTCCGAGCAAAAGTTTTCCAGAGCCGTGTAACACGCAATTCTTCACGTTTCTCTTTTTTTCCTTCCCTTCGTTCCTGATACACGCGGCGGTTGAGACGATTTCGAAATCAGTTTCTCGATGGAGAACGAGATGTGGTCAAAGACTGGGGCAAAATTACAGGATGTGTCTTCTTAATTTTCCTGTTTTGTCGACCGTTACGTTATGCCTTTCGCTCGGTAAATGACTGGCGGACTCTCCTCCCCGTCCCATCGGGTTCGCGAGATGATCGAGCTGATAGCTCCGCAGAAACGCGCGTCGCGCGCGATGCGCGCCGGAAGCGCGAAGGGAGTCGCCCGCGCCGCGTCTCGACCGTCCTCTATACTCGCGTGAAAAGCGAATTGGCGGAATGACAGCCTTCGACGTTTCTCTCGTTCTGTGCCGATGAAAAAAAAAAAAGGGCGCTCGGCCAACTGCAGCGGACAGCCGACGCGACGTACGCTCTCGTGAGCGTGCAGTTGCGACAGACAACCCCGCGTGCAATATTTCGCACGCGAGCGCACACGAGCGATCGGCACGAGTCGCTGTCTGCTTTTTTTTTGTTCTTTTTCTTTCAGCCGGTACGTAACCCATATTTTCTAAACTCGGAATGAAACCGAACGCAACCGCCGTAGACTGAAATTTCTATCGAAAGAAAGAGAAGAGGAGACGGAGGGGGAAAAAAGACGCAGAAAGCGCGGTCAAAGGGGCTGCAGGCGTAGCCTGGAATCGAATTAGAGGTACGAGAGTGGAGCGGCGGCGACTGATTAATTAGTGTTGCGTGACGATCGCATCTGTCACGGGGAGGATGAGAGGGGGGGAGGGATCCGAAGAGTGCCTCTCAAGAATGTCTCTTCTTTTCACCGGAGATCGTGACTACCGAACGAGGACACGCGCTCGCGAGGCAAATCGCCGCGCGACGATTGAGCTCCGCTTCGTTCGTTTTCTGTCCCGCAGACCGCGGGCGCGTTCGAGTGCCCCGAGACGACGCGACGTTGCGACTTAATCATAATTTAGTCGTAATTTAGTTGTAATTTAAGTGTCGTGAGTGTCGCGCGAATGCGCAGCATTTTACGACTTCACGAGTACTTTGCAGCAAAGTTCGTTTAGCCAGATTCCCGCGGGAGTTCGTTCTCGAGATGACTCGAGATGATCCGATTCGAAATATTCTGTATAACTCAAGGGATATATCCACAGCGCTCGATCCGGGTCTCATTAACTTCGTAACGACGTGGTCGTCGAGATTGCCCTTTACGACGCCATACAAGGGACGTCTTTTTTCTTCCTTTTCTCGAAGAGAAGACGCAGCCTGGGTTTTCTCCCCCTTTTCCTCCTCTTTTTTTTCATTGAAGACCATCACGCACGCACGATGCTCCCCAGTGCGGCGCGACCGGTCGGCCGGATTTGCGTCATCGTAAGCAGATTCAGGCGCACACACGGTGGGTGGACCGATCGGAAGAAGTTAATCGATGAGCATGCATTGTGGCGCGCGCGCGCGCGCGAGAGGGAGAGAGAGAGAGAGAGCCCGCACGCGTATAATGGTATACGTTGTGCGTGATTATGCCATGGGTCAACGCGGGACGGACTTGAGTAAGCGCGCTTTGAAGAAAGATTACCTTCTGCAAGACGCACAGGCGGAACAATGCATGTAACCGCATGCAACTTACTGCATGGTCGCCGCCTGATGCAGTTCACCGTAAGGTGAAAACGCGCGCGTGAGATAAAACGTATATACAGCCGCAATGCGTGCAAATGCCGGGTGGGACGGCCGACTGCACTGCGTGCAGTCGGAACACACGGAACCGCAAAACAGTTTTCTGGTTTTACGGATAGGAATCTCTCATACAAAATATATACTCCTCCTTTCTCAAGTCAAGGAGGAAAAGGGGAAGGGAGCGAAATTTATTTACGTACCACCAGTAAAGTGACGCGAAAACGCCCACGTAGAAGCCCGTCTCAAGGATTTTTCCGTCAAAGAAGAATTTTTCATACCCGCGCTGCGATAAACGAACAACGCGGACGGGGGATGATCGGCGCGAGGCGAGACGGAAAATTCGGGGAAATTTTCGTAAAACAGTACTCCATGGCTTTAAAGCGCGGATAGGCTTTATTTGCTCTCCGTTATAACACACTCGGTGAACTATTTTTAAGCTGCTTATTTACGCAAACTGCCATCGCGCGCGCGCGCACATTTACCGTTCTCGGAGCATACGCACCTCTCTTTCTCTTTCTCTCTCTCTCTTTCTTGGGATGGTTTAAACCGAAAATCTTCTTGAGGGATTCTCGGCACGATTGTGCGCATCGTGATTTATTTCCTCGGGCGAGGAGCGTTTAACTCGCGATAAGTGGCCGTCAAATCGTATAAGTTTACACGGCTCATCGATTTTCTGAAATGTATGTGTTCGCGGCCGCGATGAGTCTCTCTCAGATTTCTCGATGATACAGATCTCTGGATCTTATTAGACTATCACGAAACCACCATTTTTGACGGAAAGAACGATTTTGCTGAAAGATCCGCTAACATTTAGCTGGATATACAGATCTAAAAATAATTTTGTTGGAACATCAAAATAATTACGTAGGAAATTCAAACTGGTTGCTAGAACATGTCAACATTTTTTTTGCAACATTGCAGCTCTTCAATTGAGTTTCCGACATAATTATTTGATGGTTCAAACAAAATTATTTTTAGAACTGTATACAGCTAAATTTTAGGATCTTTCAGCTAATCGTTCTTTCCGTGTAATTTTTAGATCTTGTCTTTGGTTCTTCGTTGGATCTACACTGTTAAATCTATAATGTCAAACTGAACCTTATTTAAGTTGCCACTGCTTCTACTTAAAAAATAGTTCTTTTTTTTACAAAAGCAATGGAGTTAAATAATTTAAAACAGTTTAAATCTAATCCAAATTTGGGTTAAATTTTATTGTTTTAGTTAAAAATAACTATTTATTAAGTAGAAGCAGTGGCGACTTAAATAAGGTTCAGTTTGACACTATACATTTAACAGTGTAACAAAGTAAGTGTAGAAACTGATTATATTAAAGAATCACTGAGCGCTTATTGAATGACAGACCAAATCAGTCAAAAGTGGCGATCGGAAAGGAAAAGAAAGCAGCCAATAGGAAAATGCGATTGTGCACTGTTAATTCTATAGCGTCAAATTTAACCCTATTTAAATCGCCACTGCTGCTACTTAATATATACAGTTATTTTTAAATAAAACAATGGATTTTAACCCAAATTTCGGTTAAATTTGAACTGTTTTAAATTATTTAACTCCACTGTTTTAGTTAAAAATAACTATATATTAAGTAGGAGCAATGGTGACTTGAATAAGGTTAAATTTGACACTATAGATTTAATAATCTGCGATAGACACTGACTCATTATCTGCAGATAAAAGGATTGCCCTACTCTGACAACACTGTTAAATCTACAGTGTTAAATTTGACCCTATTAAATCGCTATTGCTCCTACTTAATATATAGTTATTTTTAAATAAAACAATGGAATTTAATCCAAATTTAGGATAAATTTGAATCGTTTTAAATTATTTTACTTTTTAGTTAAAAATAACTATTTATTAAGGAGCAGTAGCGACTTATAAAATAAGGTTAAATTTGACGCTGTACACTGTTAAATCTATAGTGTCAAATTTAACCTTAGTTAAGTCGCCACTGCTCCTACTTAATAAATAGTTATTTTTAACTAAACCAGTGGGATTAAATAATTTAAAACAGTTCAAATTTAACCCAAATTTGGGTTAAATTCCATTGTTTTATTTAAAAATAACCATATTGTTTTAGTTAAAAATAACTATTTATTAAATAGGAGCAGTGGCGACTTAA
>NW_012028657.1:20301-28665 GCF_000956235.1 Wasmannia auropunctata | reverse complement strand
GCCTGTTGAACACGAATCTGTATATATATCTCTGTATATATATATATATATATATATATATATATATATATATATCGAGATCGTGTACGAAATATTCTCCGCGGCTCCGTTTAAAAACGGCTTCTCCAGGCGACCTCCAGATTTTCGCGCGGGCCGCGCGATCGCGACCGATTTCCTCGCCCCGGCGCGATTCCTCTTCCTGTATCAAATCGCGACCGGCCGAGACTGTAACTGCAGTGACCTCGCGCACGATCCGAGACTCGTCGTTCCCTCTTTGAACGACATCTTGGCATCCGCAGAATTAACGTCATTAAGCGAATTGACGTGGTTTCACCACACGAGGAAACGAAAGGCATCGCGCGCGCGAGCGCGAGAGTGCCGGCGCACGCACGCACGCACGCACGCACGTTGGAAAAAAAAAAACGTTCTTGTCACATCAGGTAAACGCCGGTTATCGTTGGGGTCGATCGGTGACGTGTCGTATATAGGTACACACAAGATGTTAAGGGGCAAGACGGGACGTTGTATATGTGGAGTTGGCACCCCCAAATGCAAATTTTGACACAATCTACATGGCATTAGATTGTCCACAATTTGTCCAGATTTGTCCAATAATAATAATTTTTTGTCCACTCTTGGAAAAAATTTAAAAAAAGAAAGAAAAGTTTTAACGTAAGAACCCCTAAGTGCGTTTTTTTTAATTATATACGGGATTCCATTGTCCACAATTTGTCACAAAAAATTAATCGATTTCGGTATGTAAATTAAAGATAATAAACGTACTTATAAGTGGTCGTGACAAAGTTTGCTGTAACTTTTCATTTGTTTATAATTTCGTTTAGCAGTGGTGGATAAAAAACAATTTGTGGATATATGCGGACAAATTGTGAACAATCAAATCCTGCATGTAATTTGAAGATAAATACACTTATGAGTGCTTCTGACAAAATTTGCTCTAACTTTTTGTTTATAGTTTTTTGTAGCAAGGTGGACAAAAAATGATTATTGATGGACAGATGCGTACAAGTTGTGGATAATCAAATCCCGTATACCTATAATTAAAAAAAAATGCACTTAGGAGTCCTTACATTAAAATTTTTTTCTTTTTTTTAAATTTTTTCCAAGAGTGGACAAAAAATTATTATTATTGAACAAATATGGACAAATTGTGGACAATCTAATGCCATACAGATTTTGTCAAAATTCACATTTAGGGATGCCAACTTCACACATATGACGTCGTATATACACGCAAAAAAATGACTTACAATTAGTAATAATAGCTAATTTTCAATAGCTGAATCAAACTTATAACTATAAGAGCTATACCGCCTTAGTGTCATTGCTAAGTTCTGTTTATTACAGATAAAAAACATTCACTGTAAAAAAAAAAATTTATTAACTGAAATTAAAAGCACATATTAGTACAGGCAGTTAAAAAGATGGAATGCGCACCTAAATGTCTCATCATGCACACATTTAGCGCACAGAGCTAAGATTTATAGCTATACGCACAAAAATTTGATTTGAAATTGTTTTTACAATGTGGCACTGCCATATGCACATCTACACGGCGCATTTAGCATTTATATTTTGCAGTATATAAGCTATATATACTGTAAATATTATTATTCTATTGCGAAGATAAAATAGCATATAGTAGATTCGGCTAAATATCATTTGACTTTAGCAGCAAATATTTTTTGCCGTAGCACCTACATTTTAATAACTAATAAATTGATTCGACAGCAACGACATTAGCTGTCTCTATTTTAACGACACATCTTAGCTGCCGTACGGCTATACTTTAGCTTCATTGGCTAATCCTTTTTCTGCGTGTAGGACGGGTCAGAAATTTCCTTCGACCGCGAGGCGGTAAAACGCACGCATGCAGGTGACGCAGGTATATATAGATATAACGATGAAAACCGAGCGTATTTCTCCGCGCGTATTCGGAACGGTGTAAGTGCCAATCGAGAGCGGCGCGGCGGAGGTAATTACTCCGAAACGCGGCTGACTCGCCTCGCGGGTGTTCGCGGTTTCTTTATTTCTTTTTTTTTTCTTTTTTAATATTTTATTATCTTTTTCTTTCTTTTACGGCTGCACCGTGAAGAGACGACCGCGATCGAGCAGCGCTCGTCGCGTGCAGCCGCCGCGCGGCCGCGAGCCGCCGCCGTTGCCGTTTCGTGTCGAAGGACTACGAGAAGTCGTCGTCGGGGTCTCGCCGCAGCTGCTGCATCGCGCGCCCGATTGGAAGGAGAGATCCGCTCGAGAGAGGCTGGCTCGCTCGCGCAAAAAGCGATCCGTCATTAGGCACGGTCTCGTTCGCTCCGCGCGATTTTCCAAGGCGATGCGACGCTGAATCGCGATCGGGACGGACGGACGGACGGATGGATCGTCGATCGCGAGAGCCGCCGCGCCGCGGTCGAGCGTATACATATATCGTCGCGAGCTTATCATAAATTTTGAAGGAAAGAGCGCACACATCGTGTGCCGCACCCATGCCACGGGTGCGATAATTTTGATCCGATGCGAACGCGCGCGCTTTCCGGAATCGAAAACGGTTAACGCGCGCGCATTTCGTGCCGCGAGCGAGCGAAATATAATCAACGAAAATGGAAACCGCGCTCCAAACCGACGTTATATCCCGCGGGGGTAAAACTGATCGAAGTACACATAGGAGTTTCTTGCACGCGTGCGGGAGTAGTTTCGTACAACTTGACGGCTCGAAAAGCGAATAAATACCGCACGATTGCCGTGCTTTATCGTCGGAAATATATATCGGCGCATAAAATATGAAATATCGCATAAAGCATTGATTTTCCCGGCGGCCTGTCTCAATATTTTTACACGCAAAACCAAGAAAAATTAATTTATGTAAAAAAAATACACTAACACATTAACAAAAATTGAAAATTTTAGGAAAAGATTTAAAGTTCTGACTGAAATCTTATGGACCACGAGTTTTTCTCTTCGAATCCAATATTATAATTTCATTTTTTGCTCTTCTTTTTTTAGTATCGTCAAAAACAGTGGAAATATTTCAAGTAATTAAACTATGTACATACATATATGTAAGACATCTTCAATTGATTCAACTATTTTCATTGAATTACTAACAGATTTGTTTTCAACTGTTGCATCATATTCACCACAACTTTCCTTCACATTTTCGCCAAGTTTCACAAATATCTATTCACTGTTTTAATCTAAAAAGAGTGTATATTAGTTCAAAACGAAAAGAATTGTTTTGTTGGAGCATCCAAAAATTTAGTAGCTTATACATACAGAAAATAATTATGTTGGATCGAAATAATTATACTCTCTAAAAGTGAATCAGTGGACTCATCACTGATTTTCAGTGTCTATCATTTTCCAGTGGCTTAGAACTGTGACTAACAGTGACTATTTTATAATGTTGTTTTAGTGATAATATACCGATTCAAACAATGAATATCGCTGAAAGACAGTGAGTTTCACTGTCAAACAGTTTTGAGGACTGAAATTCACTGTTCTTTCGGTGATATTCACTGTTTGAAACAATATAATTAAATATAATTAATATCAATATAATTAAATATTATATCAAGATAAATATACAATATGACATAACATATTTAATATTATCAATACTAAATATTCACTGTTTGTTTCAATGTTGTTTTTATCACTGAAACAACATTGAAATAGTCACTATGCATCACAGTCCTAACTATGTCACTGGAAAATGATATACACTGAAAATCAGACGATTCCACTAATTCACTTTTAGAGAGTAATAGACATTCAAGCGTGACGATAATACTGCAAAAACTTTCAATATTTTAACAACCAGCCTGAACCGTCCAATATAATTATTTTAGTCTAATATAATTATTTCTTCAGATCTGTACCTATATAGTCTCAAATATTTATTTAGATGCTTCAGGCCCATTTTCACAATGTATGATTACCTAAAGATTAAAAATTAAAGGTTAAAAATTACCAAGAAATTTATTGTTCACGACTTTGATTAGGACGTTTGATTAACGTCATGTTAACTAAATGCCAACTCAACTGATGTATACACGTAACCTTTAGTTCATTTGACTATATGTCCATTTCTATCAATGTAGATTAACTTTAATCTCGGTGTTATTTACTTTTTATCTTTTTTCTAATTCTTAAAACTAGAAAAAGATTCAAGTTAAACCTGAATTAAAGTTAATCTACACTCCAAATCCAAGTGTGTAAATGTAAATCTGTAGTTACATTTTACGCATTTATACGTGTTATATTTTTACACATTTTATCTGTGTTTTATACAGTTAAATGCATATTTTTTACACGCTTACACATATTATTGTAAAATTAACCGTATAAAAATATGCATTTAACTGTGTAAAACACAGATAAAATGTGTAAAAACATAAATGCGTAAAATGTTACTACAGATTTACACACTTGGATTTAGAGTGTATACTTTGGTAGAAATGGACATATGTATAAGCTTATAAAAGTGTGTTTTAGTTAACTTTCAAGTTTTAGTTAATCTAACCTTTTCGTTAACTATATACATATAATACATATTATAAAAATGGGCCTCAGCCAACAGATTGTTCGTTTCCCATGCAGGTACAAAAGAAAGCAGGCCATATAACTGCGACGGTGGCAGGCGCGCGAGGAACGCGCGCGGTGTTGTGTCGAATTGATAACAGCTTGAAAACGCAAATGCGCGAAACGTCGTCGTCTCCCTTGCTTACGGTCTCCCGCCTCGCCGCACGCACGAAAACAACGCTGTTGTCTCGAGACCTCGTAATCGCAGCTCGCGATTAATAGCCGCCGCGCCACACGCACGTGCCTTCGATGCATTCTCTACGTGCGTGTATACGCGTGGTGCGCACACGTGTGCATGCCGCGCGATCCTTGGCCGCGCTCTATCCGTTTATTATTATTGCGCGGGACAAAACATTCGGTCATTTATCAGATCGCTCCCGCGATAAACGTACTCGTCCTCGGCGCTGTGCCGGCCGCGGCGCCGCGCCGCCGAGAACGAGCCGCTTTCCCGAAAATCGCGCAACCGCAGCCAAATGTGCTTCTCACGTCGCTTCTCGCGTTTTCGTTTCCGAGAAACTCCCGGACGTAGGAAGCGAAGAGAGTCTAATAATCTCCGTTTGACATTGATGCTGACAACGCGAGACACAGACAGACACGCGCGTATACATATAGCCGATATATCGTGTCCCACGCAAAATCACGAGAGAGGGAAGACCTTACGACTAAATTTTCCCCGGCTCCCTGCAATAATAATCACAAAATCTTTTCTTCTGCAATATTATTGCACAAAATTAAAATTGTATTCAAGTGCAAGCGAGCGCGTATGAAAAAAAGGATATATATTATTAATAGCATTAGCGAACAATCCGATTGAAAGTAATTTTGTTATTATAATTCAATAACAGTATTAATGAAGTAATATTTTATTAATACGAGAGTATATGTTTGTTTTCATTAACACTGTCGTTGAATTAATACATTGACAGTAAAAATGTTTCAAATGTACCAACAAAACGTCTAAATATGCATTCTGTATATCAAACAGAATTTTTTATTATCGTTAATATTATTAATATTTTATTATTTCGTTTAAATAGCTAGGATATTTGACAGGTTTAATTATACGCATCTAATTCGCACTCTTTCGCTTAAATCCATCAGATTTCTAGTTTATACAACTAGAATTTATCCGTGCATATAATATACTTTTTGTACATATATATATATATATATGTATATTATATATATATATATATATATATAATATGCATATGTAAAAGCGTGTTCTTTATCACTGCATTGCACTTGAATTTCTATTTTCACCAATGTAGATTAACTTTAATCTCGATTCAGTTTATTCTTCATCTATTTCTAATTCTTAGAACTAAAAACAGCTGAAGAGTAAATTGAACTGATTGAAGTTAATCTGCATTACTGGAAATAAGCATAAAAACTTTCTTTCTCGCTTTCGCGAAACTTCAAATATATATCTATTTTATTTAAAATATATAACAAATGTGCAGACTAGTTCAGTTACTTCCTTATAGAAAAGACCTGTTATTTTCAATTAGGCTGCTGTTAGCTAACGTTAGCTAATACATTTTTTTTTCCGCGTACAAGCCGAGGAAGGTGATCGGACAAGACTTTGACATACCGACAATATACAGATGTATTGGGTTTCCTAGTTGAGAGCGAAAGACTGTCCGACTATATCCTATTTTTTTTTGTTACTTATACAAATGTTAAACGCACGGTAACGAAAGCGCGTTCGCGGGACTGAGAGTCGCGTTGATTGGAAAAAAAAAAATAAAAAAAAAACGTCAGAAACGTTAGAAATCAGGAAGTCCGTTTCTGCTGCTGAACACCAAGCGTCCAACTCTTTGTTACTCAAAGCGAAACAGATGTAACGTGTTTGATACTCGGCGAAAGCGAGAAGGAAAGTTCCAAGTGCGGCGGTAAAGAACCAAAGTCCCGTATAAGGGACTCTTTCCTCTCCACGTCGCGGTCGACGGGCGGCGCGCGGGGCGGCGGGGAATTTGGATCGCGAGGAGTCGCAATCTCCGCGATCCGGAAAATCTCCCGACGCTCCAGCGTTCCAACACGCTCGCGTCGCGCGTCGCCAGAGAAGCGCGTTGGAACGTCTCGCGTCGGGGAAGCTCCTCCGCCGCGCGTCGAGATTCTCCGCGGGTCGCGTCGCGGAGATTGCGACTCCTTCCTCGCGATCCAGATTCTCTGCTCGCGCCGTAGACATGCCGCGGAGCGCAACGCCTGGATTCGCTTCGCGAAAACGGGATAACACGCGACGCGTAGCGTAGCGTAGCGTAGCGTCGCGCCGCGCCGCACCGCGCCGGTACGGACGCGCGCGGTGCAACGGCGAGCGACGGGGCCCGGAGAGGATCCGCGAGGGATGGGACGGGACGGGAGAGGAGAGGCCCCGCGAGCCGAGGCGCGCCAGCGAACTCGAGGGGAATCGCGTGCAGAGCGAGTGTAACGTATATATAGGTATACATACCTACCTCGCGCAGGGTATATCACGCGCTGTTCGCGGTCGTCGTACGCAGCAGCGCCTCCGCTGGCCCACGAAGACGCGGGGCGCCTCTTCTCATCCGCGTCCGGCGACGGCGTTGCGTCGAAAGACGACAATCACCGGCGACGTGGTGGTGGTGGTGGTGGCCTCGCGCGACGACCGGGGCGTCCGACGGCGTTCGACGGCGCATCGGCGACGACGGCTCGCCGCCGTTCCGGGATGCATTATAGCGCGGCGCTTCTTCCTGCCTCCTCTCGCGCGTTCTGCTTCTTCACTCGCTCGCTCTCCCTCCCGCTTTTCTCTTTCTCTGTCCTTCTCTCTCGCTCTTCTCCGTCGGAGTACTCCCGGTGGCACGACAGGGAGGAGAGGGAGGGGAGGAGGGGGGGGGGGAGAGGACGACCAGGGAGGAGGGGGTCCTCAATTCTCTGACACTAGGGAGACGCACATGACGCAGCTAACCGCGACTCCGTGGCTTCGAACACGATATCCCTCGGGAGCGAGGGTACGCGGTCACACGCGAGGGGCGCGGAAGGAGCTACGAGGCGCACGACTTGCACTCGCTTCTCGGCACTGTGATTCTCTTCGTTAACGACGACGAACGGAGAACCGCCACCGCGTTGGTAACATGGCCAGACAGACAGGACTCGACTCGCACCGCACGGCTCGCACCGAGCTCTCCGAACCGAACCGAATGCGTCGAGAACGTTTTCCTACCCCCCCTCCCCAACCCGGCGCGAACTACGCGAGTATATCGGAGTATATCCGCCCCGCTACTCGGTACTCGCCAAATGGAGGCGCCACGGCCGTCGCTTCCTCCTTTCTCTGGGACTCTTGGGTCTGGAGTTGAGAGGCCA
Organism: Wasmannia auropunctata; assembly: GCF_000956235.1. Taxonomy (NCBI): domain Eukaryota; kingdom Metazoa; phylum Arthropoda; class Insecta; order Hymenoptera; family Formicidae; genus Wasmannia; species Wasmannia auropunctata. The sequence goes on along the minus strand of NW_012028657.1, from coordinate 20,748 downwards.
CGATCCGCCATCTGTGGGGCGGCGAATGGAAGCTACGCGGCACGTGGCATGCTCGCGCGTCGGAAATGTCACGGCTGCCATTTAAACGCTTCGGGCCGTGCAACTTGATTCTTCTTATCGCTGTTCGTTTATTCTAGATATGATTGTATAAAAAAAAAATTATTCTCGGAATTCCGGGAAACATATTGCTCGACTACTTACATATTGCTCAATACTTTGATTTATTCGTATTTGAATAATTCAAATATTTGATAATTTTTTGATTTTTTGAGTAAGACCGTCTAAGCCCGGGAAAAAAGTTCCATATCCCTCATAGAAAAGTATTACTGAAACTACCGGCCAAAATATTACTGGAGTCGATTAGAAAATTATTACTAAAACTACTGAAAGATATTCAGTAATAAATTACTGTAAATTACTGCCAGTAAAGATCGGAAGAGCACACGT
>NW_012028657.1:8942-20281 GCF_000956235.1 Wasmannia auropunctata | reverse complement strand
CAAAATTGATAATAATAAAAAGGAAACATAAAAAATAATTAAAAGAATAATTTTTACATTGGTTTCTTTTACAAAAATTAAAGTTCGAAGAAATGAGAAAAATTGCTCATGTAGAATCATATATAAGGGATTAAAAATACACATATATAATTATATATGAACAATTTTTCTTATTTCGTTAAACTTGACTTTTTGTAAAAAAAAACAATGTATTCTTTTAATTATTTTTTATGTTTTCTTCTTATTATTATCAATTTTGTATTAAAGAATAATTAAAGAATAATTTTACAAAGGAAAGATACATATATGGACATAATTTGCATATAATTATATATAATTATATATGGAACTTTTTTTCCCGGAAGTGAATAAACACAACTAACTTCGAGAGCGCCTTTACGATCACGGCTGGATCTTAGATGCCTAATAAATTTTATATGAATTTTTCTGAAATCCATGTATGTACACCCGTTAAACTGCGCGCCGATTAAATGTTCGGATTTGAAACGTAATTATTAGCTGAGGCTAGAATAGAAATATATTGATCTTCCTAATCAATCAATGCGCTTATAAGTATCTTAAAATACTGAAAAGAAATATTTGATACAAATATTTGATATAATAAAAATTTGAATATTCTTGACGAAATATTCATGGAAATGTTTTTGACATCCCATCTAATCCTGAATAATCCTGAAATATATAGCTGGATGACTTATTATATGTATAATTTATATTCATTTCTACCAGAAATGAGAAATTTTGATTTACTTTTTTTTAGATTAACTTTAATGTCAGTTTTAATTTGTTTCTTTTTTTTTGTTTTAATTTTTAAAACTGGAAAAAAATAAAAGTAACTTAAACTGAAATTGAAATTAGTCTAGGTAGAAAAAAATTAATCTTACTTTAGAAAATATTCTTTGAATTAAACAGTTGACTTTGGAAAAATTGTCATACTGTAAGTTCAACAATAATTTAAGAGTATAAATTAATAATATTAAGTATTATTATTATTAATTATTGACAATCCTGAGAATAATATGTTTTATGATATTTCTAAGAATTTTTCATAGTTTGAAGATTTAAAAAATATATCTACATATATTAAATTTCTTCAGATTTTATGAGTTTTCTTTGGAAATTAATGAGAAATTTTAAAATATTTTAGAATTTAGTCCGATTAATTCGATCCGAGTTTAGCTCGGTAAGATACGGGAACAAATAATATATACATAATAAGACATAACAATATATTAAAGGACATAATAATACACACTAAACATAATATGAAAAATGATTGAATTCTACGCTCTTTTAATTATAATTGAATTTGAATAAATTATATTAAATTATTGCACAAAAGAATGAGGGAACTATAATAAGCAATTTATAATTCAACATTACAGTTAAGAAATTTGAATTGAAATATATTTACAGATTTATTTTTTATGATAGAATATATTTATCGATAGAATATTTTTAGCTTAATTTTTATTTACACAAGAAAGAAATAGTTTCTTCAAAAGTTATAAAAATATTGATATAGAGTCAAAATAGAGTGAAATAGAGTCAAAACTTTTTTTTTTAATAAAAAATCACTGGCAGTAGTCACTGGTTTCAATATTATATTATCGCGATTGCTTCGATTCTGTGTACACTTTGGCCTTTTTTTTAGGAGAATTGTAAATATCGGGACCGCTTCCCCCCGCCTCTGCACACCGTTTGCACTTCCGGATAGTATTCCCACGCTACCACACCCATAACAAAAAAAATACGATTACGGGGACGAGAGCACCTGGAGTAGGGGTACGTCTTGGAACCGCAATTCCAATATCCCCCCCAGCAAACAAAAATGGATTGAAATGAATTGAAATGGATTGGCCTTCGTGGAAATGAATGCATTTCTATAAAGACCAATCCATTTCAATCTATGGTTCGAACAATTTCAATCCATTTAAATTAAAAAAAAATTATTTCAATCCATTTCCGTTTACAGGGTATCTGCTCTCACGGATGGCACTGCACGGCGGTCGTCGAGCTTTCGGTCGATCTTCTTCGTTCGTGCCTCTTGATGTAGCCAACGCTCTAGAATAGATCTCAAGCCTACTATTATAGAATTTGTTTGGACATTAGCGATCGTGCAGGGCGGTCATCCTCGATGTCTTGTCTAGGCAACCGTTTGCACACAGGTGTCCCGGATCGTCCACTAGCTTGACTAAATTTTAAATGCAGTTCGATGCTATTATTTCTAAATAATTGAGTGAATTGCTATAACTCGAAACTGTATGAACGAATCCACAAATCAGGTACACGTAACTATTTATAATTAAATTTGTAGTTTTACAAACATGAGCATGAGCGTGGCCTGACTATTTTTATACGGCTTCTGTCTCCTGTCGACGATCTACCGGATCGACGGTCCTGTCTGGCGGCATACAACGAGAATATTCTTGTTCTACAAGCCTCTTCAAAAATTGACCGTTTCGGAACCGGCATTAAAATATATAATAGGTTCCATATGTTTGTGCATCACCTGCGCCCGTATCATATAGGCATATGAAAGTGAGATAGAAACAGGTTCTATAAGTTTATTACAGGAGAAAGTTAAAAAGTTAAGAATTTTAAAAAGTAAAAATTAATTTGATTTATATTTTTATAGAAAGAAGTGTTATTATTATTATTATTATATTTATTTCTAATGAAATTACAAATTCAATTAATTCTCACACTTAAAAAAATTTTTTTTTAAATTTTACTTATTACCTTTTCATCTGTGTCGTTATTAGGATTCATTATGGCCCTTTTGAGACCTTCCACTCTTTTATATTCATGAATTTACTGACAGTGTTACCATTCATGCAGTTTCAAAATTGACTGGACAATATGTTTTTTATTAATTATTGCGAGTGATCATTCTGACGATTTGTACATATAATTTTATTGGAAATATTTCTTTACTATGATTGAGAATAGTTCAATGTAAACTGAAACGTTTGAGTCGTCATGTAATTAATGTATTATAATTTGTAATAAGTTTTGATTTTATTTGCACTGACATCATATCTGGCTCATTGTCCTGGATTGGTTTTTTATTTAAATTTTAATATTATAATATTATAACATTACGATATTTAATATTATCAAATATTACATACCTGTCTCTTCTTTTTTGCATTTAATATATAATAATAATAATTATAATTTAATATTGAATTATTTGTTTAAAATAAAATAAAACAAAATAGAAACGGTACGTCATTTTTAAAGATCCTTCAATATAAATGTCACAATTTAAATACGAAAGAGAAAGCAAAGAGATCTCGATTTCGACCAATTTGCCATCAGGTTCCGTCAGCAGATCCTACTCGATTTCTACCGCCAATCAGTTGGCATAGAATATTACCTAATGAAGTCTGTCGATATAATAAATGCAGAATGCGACGTCAGTCAATGTCAGTCTGCCGATACCTTCTAAACAGAACTGTTGCCAGTCTGCTGACATTCCATTTTACTGTCTACTTGTATACATTTATTGCAGTTAAACGTAATTTTTGTACACTTCTACGATCAATCCAGGTGAGAAGATTAAGAATAGAACGTTTTTTAATTTTGTAAGCCCATGTATGTCAAAGTAAAACCGTTGCTTAATATTTAATTTATCTTCTCCTCTGTATCTGTAAAGCGTAAGTTACTTGGCACATTCAATATATACAGCGTATACTTCGCAGTTAATCATGTCATAATAAATGTATTATATAAGTATATTTACGGAACACTTAAATTAATATTTTTCTTTAATTATTATAATACACTGACTGATGCATATACTCATTGTCAGTTTGGCGTCTTTCCATTAAGACGCACAAACAGGATATAACAAAACTAAGCCCAGATATATGCAGACTATCGTACAAATATATATCAAGATAAAAATATATTACATATAAATGATCACAATCGTCCACTGTATGTCCGTCACAATTTACAAGTAATACGTATTATATTATAACATACAACCTGTCATATAGCAAAAGTGAATGTAGCTGTATTTAATATTAGCTACATATGAGCCTAATTTATAATGAATAGGTATAGCATTATTTAAATCGCGTTATCTAATATCTACTGTAGAATATATGTAACAGAATTTAATATCAGCTACTTATAAGTCTACTTTAGAAATAAGGTAGCAAAAAAGAAATTTTTTTATATTTTTGATTATGTATTATTATTTTTTAGAATTTATTTTGTGCTTGCATATTTTCCATTTTATTAATTACAATTGTGCATTAGTTTATAATTTGTTCTCCTCATAGCCATACAACTTTTGTCTGAAACATTTTTTTCTAAGATCAAAAATAAAAAGTTATTTGGAGTGGGACATCAAAATGGGACACCCTGTATAAGTATTTTCCCGAAAATATTTCATTGATTGTGATATTATGTTAGACTCTTCTAATATATCATATATATTAGTATTATTAGCATATTTTAAGCATGTTTATGATAGTCACTACTTATACATATGTAGCTGCCAATGTAATGTAGGTTTTCTTCTATTATAATATATACTCTTCAATTATTTAATGTAAGAATACGTAAAATATCAGTGAAGCATTTTATATATATCATTTTTTCTATCTATCACTAAAAATAGAATACAACAAAATAACCAATTACAATTTAATAACCAATTACTTATTGTTAAGTCTACAAGGTAGTTGGAAAATATGAAAGATGTTGTTTTCTAAGGTAGTTTATCCTACCTGTGCTATCTGGGTAATGTATATAAAAAATTCATTAATACATTAGTAACACTTTGATCAGCGGAAAATTTTCTTGATAAGTCTACATATTATAATTACATGTAACGCCTTTGAAGTGCTAATAAATATCGAAACGTCTTGTTATATTATATTTACCCTTTTTCATATCAACAACTTCTCATTAAATTTTGTTTCAATATTATTTATATAAGTGATGTAACTTATAAATGCATTCCGAATAGGCACAAGCAACAAATTAGCATCAGATTACGCGCGATGAGTGATTTGTGATTCGCGATTCGCTATTCGTATAAGATTCTCAGAAATTCGTTGTTAGCAGATATGATTCTTCCTAGTTTGCAATTTATAATTTGTCATTCATGATTTCTTGATGCTTCATGATAGTAATACGATAAAAATTTACTTTTATTTTAACAATTCCTATTCTCGAGAGTCTATAGGTATTTACAGAGACATTTTTTTATGATTTCTACAAACGTAAGAATGCGATTATGTATATTTACTCACAGGATTTTATTACGAAAAATTGAATAGAAGTTTTTTACCACAATAAACACATTATATCAATTTCAAGTTCATAACAATAATTAACACTCTCATTTTTTAAGTATGTATGTATAGGAACAAATCTGAATCTTTATGCACAGTATATGCTATACGCAAACAAATATTATACAAGAAGATTAGAGAATATTAGAAAAGAATCTACTAATTCATGATAATTCGCACACTATTATTTCATCAAAAAACCGCTTTTGCTAATCGATTGATAAACAATAAACTTAATAAATTTGCCCCTTCATAATATTCACGAATTATATATAAACAGCAAATTGAAAATTACGAATTTATAGTTATCACCTGCCTTCGTCGTCTCTTCCCTTCCAACATCGATTTTAACTCTTTACATGCTCCTGTTACACGTTCTTAGGACCTTCCGTTCTTTCCATCCCATCATTTTGCTAAATTTCGAACCTCTTTCTCCTACACCACAGTCAAATATTATAATAGTTTACCAGCTTTCTTCATCAAATTCTCCTTATCTGTTTTTCGCGCTTTCATGGCACGCTTTATTGCCGCATTATTTATCACCGCATACATGCACGATGGACTAACTTTTCGGGCCATATCTTCGTAATGAGAGATGTCATACGTGAATAACTCGGCGCACCTATGCGATTATAATTAATTAATGCAGAGTATATGAGTGTGCATTGTGTGCGTGAATAAATGAATGTGATGGCTGTGATGGCTCTGCGATAATCGACTTAATACTGTAAGGATGTGTGTAAATGGATGAGTGTGCGTGTACTCATGTATATAAATACGTGTGTATTTCCGCTGATATACTATTTTTTGTATAATGTCTTGCCATAAATACTTTTAAAAATTAAACTCACTTATGAACACTATACGTAATGTCAAAACAGTAGGTGTAATAGCAGCATGTCGCTGACGCCTAGCATCTTGCTATCGACATAATCTTGTATTCTTCGATATGTCTCGGTATTAGTGCAATAGCAATAAATAATAATAATAATAATAATAATAATAATTAAGGGCATATAAATTTATACATAATTTAGCTTTAGTAACACAGAAGAAATTTAAACCAATATTCTTATAAAAACTTATTTAATATAAGCGTTTTAAAAGAAAATTGTTTGTTGCTCTGTATTTCAGATTTGCAATGGTACTTGCGGAATTAATCGGGGCTTTTGTCGTTGTTCTAAGCATTGTATATATTTATTACAAGTTTGTAATATTTAATTTCTGGCGCAAAAAGGGTGTTTTTTACGTCAAACCTGTTGTGCCAACTGGAAATTTAACAGCTCTCGTAATTGGAAAAGCGCAAATAGGCGAGTATTTCTAAGTAATATTACATGCGTATGTGCAATAAATACGTATTTATTTTTATGTAACACCCAACATGTTTTATTAATTTAAATGTTTAATTAAAATTGAAAAAAGGTAATATTTAAAAGTTAAAAGTTAAGATAAAACTTATTGGCAACTATAAATTTGATAGCAATGCGATAAATTAATATGTATGCATGAAATTTTTTTTATTAATTATAGTTAATACGTATTTATTTTCATGTGTGTAACACTTAACGTGTTTTATTAATTCAATAAGTTTTACCTTGAAATATTAACTTTTTTAATTTTAATTAAACATTTAACTTAATAAAACATGTTGGGTGTTAATAGATACATGAACAGTCATCCTGTGTTGGCTCTATAACGCTTTTCCTTACTTTTCGAATCTTTATTTTTAAGAGCCTTTATTATATATATATTTTTTAAATTCAATACACATAATTGTTAAAATTTGCAATGGCAGCCCCTCATGAAGTCAGCGCAGCAAGAAAGCCAATCATTATCGTGGAAAAAAGTCAATAATATAGTGCGAAACATTTAAGAGGCTTCGATAGATTTAAGTATCGATTTAACATGCCTTTTTAAAGAGAGGATTCATTTATTTATATTTTTATGTTTATTTTTAATTGTAATAATTGTATTACTAATAAAAATTACTATACTGAGAAAAAAAATTTGTTGAAAAACGCAAAATTTATTTTATTTTACCAAAATATTTCGTCTGGCACGTTCAACTAAACGTTACTACGATGACACAAAATAATTTGTTTTTTATCGTATTTAACTCAATTGTTCTGTTAAAAATACACACTATTTATTATCCCCATTAGCATCGTTTAGTCAGTTTAATACTTGGAATTTAAACAAATATATTACAAATATATTGGATAACTAAATAGAATGCAAACACAAATAAATGCTACTAGTATTTCAAACAAAATAATTTAATTAAGTTGGATTACTTAATTCTTAATTAAAAAATTTTGTTAGGTGACATGAATAAACTATACCTTTCTTTGCGCAACTAAAAAAATGTTGAATTAACTATTGAATCAAACAACTATACAAATTTAGTTCGTGCAATAAATTTTTTTTCTCAGTGTATATTTTATTTACAATTCATTTTTATATCTAATTATTACAAATTTTTATCTTTATGAAATTAATGATTTATGCTGTTGCTTATTTTATTTTTACTTAAAACAAAAAAATACGGAATTAATTAAACAAAAAATATAATTTATTAGGTGTACTCTTCCATGATGTCTACATGAAATATAAGCATCATCGTGTTATTGGAATGTATTCACTTTTTAAACCAAACTTGTTGATCGCTGATCTCGATCTCATTCGAATTGTGTTGACAAAGGAATTCAAAAGTTTCCATGACCGTGGAATGTACTGCAACGAAAAAGTTGACCCATTATCCAACCATTTGGTTTTTATGTCTGGAAATAAATGGAGGAATATGCGTGTCAAGATGACGCCAACTTTCACTTCGGCAAAAATAAAGCAAATGTTTTCGATTCTTAAAGAGTGTAGTGAAGAGCTCGCAATGTATCTGGAGACCAAAGCGCAGATGAAAGATTCCTTTGAGATGAAAGATATGTTTGCAAGGTGAATTAGTTTTAAACAAACTGTCTTAATTAAAGAAGTTCTTTGCACGTGAAAGAATAGCAACTGCTTTATTAGAAGTAGAAGTCGTTAGTGGAAACATTGGAAACAAGAAAAGAATAAGCAACGCATTTTTAAACGAATATCCTTTTGAAAAAAGAAATTATTTGACCATTCTAAGATATATTATTATTTTAATAAAGTGAATTCACAAAGTATTATCCTTCAAATATTCCAAATTACGAAGTGCAACATATTAATTTTATTTTAATAAAGTGAATTCACAAAATATTAGCCCCCAAATATTCTAAATTATGGAGTGCAACATATTAATTTTATTACATTACAAACTTGTGATTTTCTAAATTTGTAATATCTCAATGAATATCATTTATCATTATCAAATCTTACGATCAAAATATTAAAAAACTTTACATTATCTTATATTTTTAATCTAACAATTATGAATAATTTATAATTATTAATTATAATTAATATTATTTGAAACTTTTACAAAACTAATTCTTATTATCTGATAATTTTTATTGTTGAAGATATACAGTACCTTCGAAACGTTTCCGGACAATAGCAAAATTTTTATGTTTGAAGTTTTAAGCCGTTGAATTTAATGCAGCACTGTGCTAAATCAAAGAGTAGATGATTTTATCATTTTAAGAGATACTTTAAGATAATCTGTTATTTGTATCAATTTTAAGTTTAATGCATCCCTACTACTGTAAATTCTAAAATCCGAAAGCATGTTTAACATACTAAAAATTGCAATATTTGGTCGGCATTATCCGATGTGCATCACAGGGAGTTGGCTATCAGATTTTGCACATTGTGTGCATTTGTGGGTATATAAAATACACACACATACATACACGATATGCAAAATCCAATTTCCATCCTGATCTCTGTGGTTCATATCAGGTAATGTCCACCGTACATGAGAAAAATACAAGGGTTATTTTAAAATGCTATAACTTTGCAAAAGAAAATCGTAGCGACTCGCATTTTTTTTTTAAATTAAAGAGGAAGGTTTGAACTTTATGACGCTGCAAACAGCATCCCCGAGAAAAATTCTCGCAAGTTCGTACATTCCGTCAAACATTACAATTTTTAGTATGGCAAAATGCTCTCATATTTAAGAGTTTACAGTAGTAGGAATGCATTGTACTTAAAATCAATACAAAATATCTCTTAAAATAATGAAACATCTATTCTTTAATTTAGCACATCACTGCACTAAGTTCAACGGTTTAGAACTTCAAACATAAAACTTTTGCTCGGAAACTTTTCAGGGTACTGTATATCACACAAAGATTTTTTTTAAATACTTGAAAGTCTCTTTTAACCTCCATTTCATAGCTACTTTATTTGAATCTTTCTATTAATATTATTTATTCAAAGCACTTGTGTTTCAGTAAGCATTCTTTATTTTACTTGCTCGTAAAGTTTCTCATGATTTCAGATGTTTTGCAAAGAAATTTGGCAGAATCTGCTAAAATTTATTAAAAATTATGTATCACTTTTATCAATAGATACTCAACGGATGTAATTATGTCAACAGTTTTTGGTATTAAATCTAATTGTATTAAGGAGCCGAATAACGAGTATCGGATTCAGGGAAAAAAAATTCTCGAAATAAATCCAATTTGGACCGCCTTATTCGTGTTTGTGCCACAAATTATGGATATGTTTTCTATCCCCTTCTCTGACCGAAACATCATCAGTTTTTATATGAATATATTTCGACAAAATGTAGAATACAGGCAAGCTCATAACATCATCAGACATGATTTTATGAATCTGCTTATTCAGCTCATGGAAAAGGGCTATGTTGAACCTGATGATGACGAAAAGGCCACCAATATATCATGTTAATATATAAATTTATTTATATACTTTTATCAATAGTTTTACTATTTTGAAAGTTTATATATACTTTTTCGCGTTACAATTTTGTAAATTAAATAATTAAATCTTTTTTAACATGAGTATATATGTGTGTGTGTATACATATTTGTATACAGGATGTCTAGTAAATCACCTGCAATACTTCGGGAGGTGATTTGGGGTCCAAAAAGAAGGAAAAAAGGTTATAAAAACAAAAGTCCGAAAATAAATTGTTTCCGAGTTATAACTCATTTCTATGTTAAAAAAATTGTAATTAATTTTTTATAATAATAATAACAATCATAATTTATAATAATGATCATAATTAGTCACAATAATTCATTTTTTTACAGGATTCACCGCGTAGTTCGCTTGGCAACCTTCTTTTTAAATTTTTTTAGTTTTTAATTTTTACTTCTTTTTTCAGTTTCTTGATACCTATTTGTATAAACATAAACAGTTATTCAAATCGAATTAAATATGATGTTCAAAATGATCATCTTCAGCATAAATGCAGGCCCTTATTCTTCTATAAAAGAAATTACGAATCTTTGAAAACCATTTGGATCCTTCCGAATTATTATAATTAACATTTGATTAACCAAATTTGATTTAAGTATCTGTTAATTTATGTTTATCCTTCATTCTAAAAATATAATTGTATCTACAAATATAGAGAAATTGACAAAGATAATAAAAATTAAAAATTAAAAAAATAAAATACAGGAATCCCAAGCGGACTATGCCGTCACATGGTGAATCCTGGGTATAAAAATGAATTATTTTGATCAATTATGATTATTATTATAACTATAATTATAAAAAATGAATTACGTATATTTAATTAACATAAAAGTGGTTATAACTCGGAAATGACTTATTTCCGGATCTATGTTTATGTAACCTTTTTTCCTTCTTTTTAGGTCCTGAATTACTTCCCGAATTATTGCAGGCAATTAACTGGACATTATACATATACATATATATACTCGGCGTCAAAATTAAAGGGTCACCTATTCTGATCACTAAAAATAGGCAAATTTCAAGAGAGTGTAACTTCGTAAAAAATGATCGTAATAGAATGATCAAAATAGCATTTTACAGCTTAAAGTCTCTACTTTTGAAATCCATAATTCATTAAATGACTTACTGATTCTT
>NW_012028657.1:7632-8009 GCF_000956235.1 Wasmannia auropunctata | reverse complement strand
CAGCAAATATTTTTTGCTGTAGCACCTAAATTTTAACAACTAATAAATTTAGCTTTGGCAGTAACAATATTAGTTGTCCTTATATTTTAAAAACACACATTAGCTGCTACGGCTATATTTTAGCTGCGTTGGCCAATCCTTTCTCTGCTGTGACGCACCCACACAACACCAGGCTATATCAAACGGCCGCACTCTTCAACAACTGCGGCTAAAATTATGCCACTCAACATGACTGTTCGAAGAGGTTTACACTATGTAGTTCGACAATCGTCCGATAATGGCGTCAATGAGGAGGCTGCAAAAAATCAGTCCGGGAACTTATGGACCGCACTGTGTATATATTATTATTATTATTTTTTGGTGAGCTCCTCCAGCGT
>NW_012028657.1:4297-6324 GCF_000956235.1 Wasmannia auropunctata | reverse complement strand
CAACTTCCGGAAAAAGGGTTATCGTGGTATCGACTCATATCGAGAGGGAACAATCGCTGCCTTCAGATGCGGAAGCCGGCGAGATTCGTGCGGTGTTGACAGCCGATAGATAAGATCCTCGCCTAGTGTGCCACGTGGAAAATTTATTAACGAATTTTATCTTTTGGGACTGGAAGAGTCTCTTTTCCGAGAATTCGTGCGTTTGAGCTAGGCGACTATCTTTTCTGTTTATTTAATTATAGAGTGATGGGATTATCGGCAAAATAGATTTTTCTATTTGGCGGCTCCCGCACTGAAGGCAGCGTTCTTCTTAGAACACAGGAAGTCTTAAATCAAGTATTTAGTAAAAATAATCGTCGCTAAGATCGGCTTGCTGATCGCGGAACTTTCCACGAAAGAAAAGAATCGTGGAGTCCTCAGGACGTAAGAGGACTTTTACAGGAGAATAATTATAAAATATTGTTTTTTCTTATATCATAATGAGATGCAAAAATACAAATTATAAAAATATAAAATACATGTTTTAAAAGCAATATCTTTATTGAACTTAGCATCAAGAACATATAAAATACAAAATAATTCAAATGTTTAATTTGATGGAAATACTGACCAGTCTGTAATATAAATTGTTAACATATCGGGCATGACTTCTATTCATTGCAAAACAAACAACTGCATACTGGTGTCCTTGTATGGATACAATCTTAACATTACTAACAAGAGAAACTCACGAAGTATCAAATTCTAATTTTAACGAAACTTTTATATAGACATGTAGGATACTTAAATAGATGAACTTAGAAAATAGCAGTTGCTGCCCAAAAACGGAGATTTAGGAGGTGAAACCACCTTAATTTATTAAGCGGTTTTTAATTTTTTTTTGTTATATCTCAAAAACTATTCAAAATATAAAAAAATATTTTATACAACAGTTTTACAGTAAAAATTACCTCTTTTTACTTACGTCACAATTTTAAAAAAATTTACTTAAAATTTTCAAAAATTTTTGGAAAAATAATTATTTTTAAAAACCATTTTGCCGCTACAACTGATACTTTCTAAATTTATTTCTACGTAATCCATATATATATAAAGTTAATCATCTCTACGTAATCCATGTATATAAAGTTTTATTAAAATCAGAACTTGATATTTGTTATAAAACTAATTATGCATTCACACATTTCGGTCGTAAAAAAAACTGTCATAGTTGCGAAATATACGACAATGGACTCGACTGCATCGGTATGAGGATCTTCACTGCAAACAATCGAGAAATTTAAATAAGAATCAAAGAACATTTACGCAGATTTATATCTGTATGGCATATTAAGAAGAAGATAAAAAATAAATTTTTAACAATATTATATGTATTATATTTTAAATACTATTTAAAATAACAATATTTTAAATATTTTGAAAATTTTAAAAGATACAATTTTTTTTACTTATTGACGTGAGCGAAAAAAGGTGATTTTACTGTAAAACTTTTGTATAAAGCATTTTTTGATATCTTCAATAGTTTTCGAGATATAACGAAAAAAACTGAAAATCGCTTCATATAAGGCTTGATTTTACCTCTTAAAACCGTTTTTGGGCAACTGCTATTTTCTAAATTCATCTATTTAAGTAATCTACATGTATAAAAAGTTTTATTAAACTAGAATTTCTTATACTTTGCGAGGTTCCCTTGTTTCAGAACTAAATAATTGATTGCAGCGCTGTAAAAGATCCAATTTGCCGACTGAGAATTAAATAAACTGATTGTATATTAGAATAGATGTATCTTTATATGTTTTTCTTTACATATTGCAGAGACTTTGAGAAAATACCCACCTGCTTCAATACTGAATCGCATTTGTACTAAAGAAATAGTTTTACCAACAACAAACATTCACTTGCCAAAGGGAACATTAATAACTATACCAGTACTTGGACTGCATCGAGATCCATCAATATATCCAGATCCAGATAAATTTGATCCTGAACGATTTAACACAGACAAAGTAGCAGAAAGGCATCCTTAT
>NW_012028657.1:932-2327 GCF_000956235.1 Wasmannia auropunctata | reverse complement strand
ATAAAATAAAATAAAAATCTATATTATTGACAAATACTATACTAAAGTGTATATCAAATAATTTTATTTAGTCGCAAAAAATTGGTCGCGTTTAGCACAAAAAACGGAAAAAACAAAAAAAGCTTTGCAACTGTTTGGTTTTTTGATTGGCAGTGGCATCCGATTGACCACGTTACGATTGAACACAAGCCATTCGCAGCGCTTGAAACTAGAAAGCTTCCAGACGTTGCTTTCCAACTAAAAGGCACAGGCCGCTGTGAGTGACTGTGTCCAATCGTAACGTGGTTAATTGGAATTGTCTCTTTGATTGGTATGATTGATTCTTGTTCTTATGTAGTTTATCACTGAATCTAAATGTATAAATCAATTAAATTAAAGAGTCATGCAAAGCTGCTGACTCTGCTGAATGAATTATTAAATATTCTTAGCGAATATTGATTTTGCTATTGAGCTATTTTGTCTTTCTATACGGCTCGAAATGCTCGATGCAAAGTATCACCGGGATTTAATTAAATATTAAATTATAAACATTAAATTAAATTAAAAAATATACTTTTTGAATCCTAAATATGATGTATGAGAACCCTTTGATATGATTAACGGTTTTATAAACTCGTGGAAAGAATACACATGCATAAAGCCCAGTAATTGGGCAAATAAAATAGACGCAAGATTTTCACACACAAATCTCTGCCCTCTTCGGTATTTATCCATGTCCAACCACTCGGGTATCTGCATTGGTGACTGATTGCAATCTCCTGGGCTATAAAAAACCGGAATAAAATCTAACAATGATTTTGGTACGTTTGGAAAGAATGTAGCGATGTTATCGTTTATCCATTCGTATTGCTTTCGTATAGACCACATATCGAAATCTTTCGAAAATAATTCTCGATCAAATGCGTTCTTAAACATCATTATGTATTTACGTTCATTTGAGCTTTTCGAAGCGTCTTCTGAATCTTCAGTGTTCGTAGACATACTGTTAGGAAACTTCATATTTCGCGGAAAGAATTTTTTTACAAACGAAAAGTATTGTTGCGAGATATTGTTCGAACTGCGTGGTTTATCACTTTGGCCCGTATTTATAATCGCTGATTAACTCAGCAGATACTATTCTTCAAACAGTTCAACAGATTAATGTTAAGAGTTGATTATATATTCATAACTTTACATTTGTAATTGTGATTCAAGTGAGGAATATAACCAGATGACGTTTGTTTTGAAAAGAAGTTTGAATTCTCTTTTTCGCAATTCATTAATCAAATCTTGAAAACAGATCTCAAGAATATATTTTAATAGACCTTGTTTATTTCAGCTGAATCTTGAATTTGAGAAAAATAGCGTATGTCTCACTCAAGTGTGATTTCAAGATGACATAAGGTAATCAATTAT
>NW_012028657.1:0-912 GCF_000956235.1 Wasmannia auropunctata | reverse complement strand
AATTGGACTCGTGAGTCTTCTGTCGAAATACAATTTCAAACTTCACTCCCAGACTCAGGTCCCGCCTATTTTCGACGAAAAATCTTTTACAATTCTTTCGGTGAAGGGTGGTGTACACTTTATTATCGAGCCAAGATAAAATAATCGTGCTCTTATACAAACTAAAAATATTTACTCTTGATGGATTCTAAATATATTACATATGTTATTATGTATTATTATTATTTTTTTTGTGAAATAAGGATATCATATTAGATATCACGTACAATAATCAGTAATGTTGTAAAGGCAGATCCGTTTTATATGTTAAACTTGTTATAATTATATTTTTTATTATTATTTTTCGTTTCATTATAAATAACATAATAAAAACTCTTTAAGAAAAGAAGAATGTTTACGCCAAGTATATAAAGAAGTATCGTATGTTACAACTTTCCTAAACCAAAACTACTTTTTTAACAAACAAAAGTTGTCAAAAAGCAAATATGAGATTATACAAGTTGCCAAGTATAACTAAACATAGAGACAAAAATACTTTATTCCAAACAAAAAATATTCTTTTTAATAAACCATTTAAATCATCCAAAAGTACATGCAGCAAAAGTTTAATGCAATTGTCTTTTTAATTTCAAATAATTTTAAGTTTCATAAAATAGGCTTAAAGTGACTAAAATGACCAATGGGATTATAGTGAAACAAAAACTTGGTGCGCCCACATTTTATATACATCTTATCAATTAAATATTAATGCAATCCAAGCAATCGAGTTTTTGCTTCACTATGATCCTACCAAAACTCTTTTTTAAAAAAAGAAAAAGATTACGCCAAGTATATAAAAAAGTATCGTACGTTACATTCTTCCTAAACCAAAAATATTATTTTAACAAATAAAAATTGTTCAAAAACAAATAA
>NW_012028656.1:29040-34502 GCF_000956235.1 Wasmannia auropunctata | reverse complement strand
AGTCAATAAGGTGTCAACGGAAGTTCTTGTGTGACATTAACTTTAACTTTAACTTTTCAATTACTTTTTTTTTTATTAACTTAACTTTTAACTCAGTTAATTTTATTATGGACTAACTTGTATCTTAACTAAGTTAAATTTTTATACTGTTAATTTTAACTTAACTTAGTTAAAAAAATATATTAACTTACCCAACTCTGCTTATAAGTATCACTCGCATGGCACTTCATATATCATGGTAACCGCAAACTCACATTGGAACTATATATCCGTTTTGTAGATGTGATTATGTCTGGCTTTCGGAGCCACCTTACGAGGAGGTTTCCGGTTCACCCTTCTGTGGATTGTACGCACCGATCACGTACAGATCAAGCACGAGAACTCTATCTATAATTCTACTCTACAGCCAATCCCACAAGCATGCGTTTACCATCGAATACACGGCAGAAAGTTAGTAATAAACATCGTAATAATAATATGTAAAATTAAAATTTTGTAAGAGTGTAATATACATACACTACCCCCGAAAAGTTTCCGGGCAGCAAAATTTTTATGTTTGAAATTTTAAATCGTTAAACTTACTGTTAGTGCAGCAAGCTGTGCTAAATCAAAGATTAGACGATTTTATCATTTTAAGAGATACTGTAAGATATTCCGTATCGATTTCAAGTTTAATGCATCCCTACTACTGTAAACTCTGAATTCTGAGAGCATGTTTGCCATACTAAAAATTACAATGTTAGACGAAATGCACAGACTTGCTAAAATTTTTAAAAAATTGTAATTTGAAAAAAATGCAAGTTGCTACGATTTTTTTCGCAAAGTTACAGCATTTTAAAGTAACCATTGTATTTTTCCCTTTTTTCTCTTTTTTTACATGAGAAAAATACAAGGGTTACTTTAAAATGCTGTAACTTTGCGAAAAAATCGTAACGATTTGCATTTTTTTTTTTAAACTAGCACATACAGGCGCGCGCTTCGCGCGCGCTGCGTATTACACCCCATACATCTTCCAATAACATTTATACCAATTTACATTTTAATTATACAAATTTTAACACGTTTTGAAAAAAAATAAATTTAAAAAAAATAACGTTTTAATCGGCCATATTGAATCGGCCATTTTTAAATAAAATCACGATTTTTTTAAAAATAGCCACATAATTCATCTTTAAGATGAGCCCAGAAAGAAGTCGATATCTTTATTTTTCTGAAAGATATGAATTTTTAAACATTGGAGAAAAGAGGCTTCAATGCAGGTAACGTGACAATTTTAAAATAGGATTAAAGAGGAAAGTTTCGAGCTTTATGACGCTGCAAACGGCACTTCCCGAGAAAAATTTTACCAAATCTGTGCATTCCGTCGAACATTGCAATTTTCAGTATGGCAATCATGCTCTCAGATTTAAGAGTTTACAGTGGCAGGAATGCATTAAACTTAAAATTGATATAAAGTATTTTAAAGTATTTCTTAAAATGATAAAATTATCTGATCTTTGATTTAGCACAGTGCTGCACTAATTGTAAGTTCAATGGCTTGAAACTTTAAACATAAAAATTTTTCTACTGTTCGGAAATTTTTCGGGGATAGTGTATATTGTAGATATTTAGAACCAATATTAATGGCTGAATACAAAAATAATATAGCTTCAGATATTAATCGCATTGAACGAAAGGTTAATATAGCACGCAGCTCTAATTGGATTAGACTGAATTTTAAAATCTTTATTCTATTTGTAGTAAATCTCAATTCTATTTGCGGAATCTTGTAGAGCGTCGACACAAATTTTCCAATATGTTTTAACGTATTTGCGTGGCGATATGTAAATAAATTTTTAAATCGAAATGTCATCGTGGCCGCAGTACGGACAGGTATTCTGGAATCGACTTTTTCATTCCGCAGGAAATAGACTGCATTTGAAAGGGACAGAAATGACATCGAGAGCGCCAACAAAGGGTTTCAACGATACCACCGGTGGTATTCTGACTTCGCCATTTTTTCCGGCTCGATATCCCCGTGATTTGGGTTTGGAATATATCATAACGTGTCCCAGTGAAGCCCCCTCCTGTCGCATCAGGTTGTTGTTTAGTGACTTTCAGTTAGCGACGGTTTCCATAATGGAGGTGCATTTCTAATTATTTCGTATAATTAGTTTTAGCAATCCGAAAAACTTTAGTGAAATGATTCGGTGTCAATGAGTCGATTATTCTCGATACTTTTATTTCGATACCTTCATTGCGAAATAATCTTTAGCGTTTTATAAAAAAAAATCAAATCAGTGTAGTTTGTAAATACAGATTAAAATATTGAAATCTTTTAAATATTGAAATATTGAAATATTGAAGTCTTTTATATATTTTTAATTTTTGGTTCGTTTGAACAATTTTATGACATAGAATGGTTACGATTTTGTTTTGAACTTTCAAGGATTTTATAATAAATTGGATAATAAATTTTATAATGAATTTTATAATAAATTGGAAATATAGGGCCTGTAATACGTATTTGATTAATTTCTTGAAGAGTTTTATATATCGCTACAATTTAACATTTGCATGTCTACCATTCACCATGTCAGTTTTACGATTGGAACGGACAACGTTTAGACGTGAGTAGCGGCGCGCGATTTCGGCCGCCGGTCATAGTGAGTTCCGGCTCGTCGTTGCTGATAAGATTCTACGCGAATGGTGGTACAGGTCTTGGTTACAAGGCCTTTTACTCCTTCGTCATTGGTCACACGTATGACAAATCGGTACAACCGATCACCGACTGCGGTGGATATGTGGAAAATCTGGGCGGCACCATCACAATGATGAACATGGTCGGTCGAGGCGTGAAGATCTACGATTGCGTTTGGTTAATTAGACCACCCAAGAATTTTATGCATATGAAGACGCACATGTATTTGAAAGTAGTGGGTTTCGCTGACATGGGTACGTTGCAATATAAAATAAAGTATTTCATTAAAATGCCTAACAAAATAAAAAGTTTCGATTGCATTTCAATGCCATAAATAGAAAACAAGCAAAGTAGAAAAAATTTATGACAAAAGTGATAGAAAATAAACCGGGTTGGGTAATTTAATGATTTTTTAAAACTAAATTTTTTAAAGTTAATGACTTATAAAATTAATTTAGTTAAATTAAAAGTTGCATGAACAAAAAACTAACTCAGTTAGAAGCTGCGTTAAGATTAAATTAACTTGAGTTAAATTAAAAGTTAATTTTGAAAAACATCATTTAGAGTAATTTAGATTAAATTAGAATGTTGTAATTTTTTAAAATGATCGAGAGTGCTCTAAATAAAAAATTTACATTTACAATATAAATTATTAAATGAATTTAATATTTTATTTCTAAATTAAGATATTTATAAAGATAATTAATATATAACATAACAAAATATTGTTTTTATATGAAAATGTTTTTTTTAAATAGAGAAATTTTTAATTTAGGAAAAAGTTAATAAGTTAAAGTTTATATATGTTTACAAATAACTAATTAAAATCAACAGTTAACTCGTTTAAAATTAACTTTACCTTAAGTTACCTTAAAAGTTATTAACTTTTAACTTTTTAACTGGTTACTACCCAACCCTGGAAATAAAATATAAAATTCCGTTTTGGTTTTTTTCCCTTCCAAATTTCTATCAATCAATTTAAATTGGTCTAGTTTCATGATGTAATCACTAGAGGTGTGCGAATCAAGCATTTGCATGGTCGAATCGAATCGAATCGAATTTTTTATAACATGTTCGAAATTGAATCGAATCGAATCGAATCTCTTTGATTCGAATACGAATCAAATCTGAATCAAATTTTTTCAGATTAACATTACATGTTAATTTAAACGTAATAAATATCAAAATTTATGATTTACATTATTTTACGCAATGATTTAAATAAATTGAAGACCTGTTTTCGATTTACGTTTTCGATTTACGTTTCATTACAAAGGATCATGATCTTATATGACATTTTGACTACTAGAAAATATTAATAATGTCTATACACGAATAGTTAGAATGCTTTCGAATATTTTATTAATCTGTATAAATACATTACATGTATCAAAAATACTTATTTATTAGATAAGAATAATTGGTTGCGCGAGAGATGTAAATTATTGTAAATAAACCAAATAAAATAGGCGATTGATTCGAAATCGATCATTGTTGATTCGAAATTCTCGATTTCGAATTTTGCAGATTCGAAAACGAACTCGAATCGAATCTACTGTAATTCGATTCGATTTGATTCGAATTCAAACTATTCGCACACCTCTAGTAATCACATGGAATTATGACAGAAGTATGACTCGGCATGGGCGATTATGAAGAGTAGGCAGAATCGGCACTTTTCTATAAGTGCAGCCAATCGAGCTGTTATAGCACAATTGTTTTTCAGCCGGCAATACGGAGTTGATCATCAAGGAGGGTCCGACTTCGGCCTTGATGTCACTGGAAGTTATTCGGCATCCGGCAAGTCAATTACAACCGCCAAGACACAGGGAACACATCGCGCCAGTCACCAGCGGGTTTCACGTAAGTCTTCGTGGTACATTCGGGTCAAGTTCTCACTTGGCGATCGCGTATGCGGCCTTCAGTTACATGGGTAAGTCTATCCTCGAGATGCAAAGTGCGATTACCTCATTCCAGTATCTAATTTGTTTCGTCACACGTTTCGTTTGTCTTTGGATTATACGTTGCAGATTGTTTTGCGGGCACTGATTTCCTGTGCCAGAATCACAGGTGCATTCCAAGCCAGCTCAATTGTGATGGTTTCGATCACTGTGGTGACAACAGCGACGAACCAGCGACGTGCTTTCAAAGTATCTATTATTTCAAGCGGTTAGAGATTTGTGTGTATGTGTATGTGTGTATGTGATTTGAAAAAGCATTGTAGACGTATTATAATTATTTTTAATGCGAAGAAAATTCGAGATTAATGCGGTAATGTAAAAAGATGCTCTTTTAAAGCAAAATACATGCTAATATATGCTAATTGTAGCAGTAATTTAAATATATACAAATAAAATATTCAAGTAATAATTTTTTATAATTAATTTTTTAGATGCAATTTTTGTATGTAGTGTATTTAAATAATTTTTTTTTAAATACGCATTTTAAAATAATGTATTAAATAATGTATTTAAATACGCATTTTTAAATAATGTATTTAAATAATTTTTTTCTAAATACGCATTTTTTACATATATTTAAATATAGCAAATTATATATAGTATATACAGGGTGTCTCGTACTCAATGGAACAGCGCTTGTGGACCAAACTGAGCAAAAAAATCCTCTACCATTTTGCGATCTTTGCAATAGTTATCGAGATACTAATCATTTTAAAAAAAGAAAAAATTTTACATAATGGCCAAGTTTTTGCTTCACTATGATTCTATTGATCATTTTAATAACTTTAAGTCTGTTTTACGACTGTCTCTTATACACATCT
>NW_012028656.1:21141-27842 GCF_000956235.1 Wasmannia auropunctata | reverse complement strand
TTGTAATTGAAAGGTTACACACTTCTTACAGTAAATTAAACTAAGCTAACCTTAAATATGAGCCAACGTGCCCCATCCTTACAGACATATAATTTAAATCATTTTATTATAATAAATTATGGTTATTGCTCAAAATAACATGTTGTATAGTAACAAAAACTTTTCTTTTATCTAATAATACATCACTTACATTTCTCTCTCCAGCTGAAGAATATTAATACGAAATTTTGAAACACTCAAAAATTTACTTGCCTTCTCTCAAATCAAATTTTTCTTTTTTTTACTGAAACACTTGTTTGATTTAAATGCAACTTAGAGACATGAGCCTATGTTATAAAAGAGATATTTTACTGTAACTTTTTCATTGTTTCTTTAATCATAAATACATAAACGGAACGCAGTGCCAACTTGCCTCTTGTGCCAACGAGCCCCGGTCTCCCCTATATACTAATTGGCGTAAATTTTTTTTAATTAGTATCTCGATAACTATTGCGAAGATCGCAAAAATGGTAGAGGACTTTTTTTGTCAGTTTTGATCCACACTACCTCCCCACAAGCGCTACCATTGAGTACGAGACACCCCGTATATTATATATATGTACCATTTTTACGAATTGATTTTCGAATAAAATGTCGCATTTACAGATTGGGAGGTAGAGCCACGTGATCGTAAATGGCATATGAACAAAGCGAATTACTATTTTCCGAAAATCGATCGGTATCCTGATCTGAAAACGGCCGCCTTGGTATTCATCGCCAGTAGCCTCGGCCTGATCGTTCTAATATCGGCTCTCATTATACTGCTGTACAGAATAGGAGCCAGGGCCAGACAGCAAAGGGAACTGCAATCTCGTCTAGAAACAATCAGCGAACTTCTAGGTATGCGTTCGCGAAATCTCTTTGCGGAAGATATTCGTTTCATTTGGAAACCTCAACGTTTATTTGAAGAACGTTAAAGAAAATTACTATAAAAGAAGCTATTTATTTTGAAAGTTCGACTCAAGCGTGTGACAAAAATAATATATTTCTTTTAAGTTCTACAAAGCACAAGAATATCCGACACGCAATTTTTATTTTAAATTTATACAATTGACTAAATTCATTCTCGATTTGCTAGCATTGAGAATAAAAGGATATTTTATTAGAATAATATATATTTCATTTTACTCGATTTATTTTAGAAATTAAAAACATATATTTACATTATAAATTTAATTATGTGCTTTTTAAAGATTGAAAAATATGATCAATATATTTTTATCGGGTTGTTTATGTGAAAATTAATAGACTACATCACGAGTTTAAAATGTAAATTGTAGCACATTGACTGCTAATGGGAGCGTTAACTCCTATAAACCGGTACAAACAAAACAACTCTCACGTCACTCCGGACAGTTTTTGATATTACAGACGGTGCACGGATCGATGAAATATCCATTCCGGACGATCCACCTGGCTACGAGGCTCCGCCGGACTACGAAGAAGTCGCGAAACTTGCCTTGTCGAAGAAGGCTCGATGCCTGAATCGTAACAGGACTTTCAACAGAAGCTCTTCAAACCAGTAAAATACTCCTTTTTTTCATTTTGCACGCAGCAAGATGTTGCCCAGAGCTAATGATTCAAGGATAAATCGATAAATTTAAATTATCGCAACCAGATCATTTATTATTATTTATTGCAACAATTTAATTCTTTAATTTCTTATACGTCAAAATATTCTATGAAAGTAATTAGCATTTTAAATTAAATTGAAAAATGCAGTTTTACATTTTTTTCATTTGCATCTTCAAAATTTAATTGTATCAATTGTGTTTCGATATTCTTTTATATAGATTTTTTTTCAAATTAAAATTAATTAGTTTATGGACATCTATTGGTTCATTAATTAAATAGATAAATAGTTTATTATTAGATATGTACTTTGGTTGATTAGACTTTTAACTTTTCAGTAAAATTTAAAATAATTTTTTACAGAAACTGCAGGTAGTATTTAAAATCATTTTTTACTTTGAAGACAAAATCCAGATTTTTTTGGACATTGTTTAATAAAAGTTTTTTTGAATGCTGAATTCCGATCCTTTTTATCAAATTGCTCTATTATGTCACATTTTGAGAAATTTATAATCAAAGTTACAAAAGAGAGCTACTTTAACATATTTTGGCATATTATAACATAAATTTTAATGAAAATTTCTTCAACATGTCACATATCTCAATAATGCATTAAGGTTTACAAAAAAACCCTTATTATAATTTTAACTGCAAATTTCTCAAAATTATAATAAAGCAACTTGGTAAATGGGATCACATTTCACAGCACTAAAAGAACATTTGGTAAACGGAGAACGATCACGTTCCCTCGTTCTTGTGCTCGAAAAAAAGTCATTATGTTGAACAGCGTAATCAAATTAAAATTTTTGCAAAACTATATAGTTTAAAAAAATTCAATTTTTGCGATTAAGGTGTGACGAGGATGTGAATTCTTCCACTTATCTGGTCGTGGAGGATGCAAACAGCAGTCATAGCGACCAAACGACCCCGGTAACATCGGAAAACGATCGACATGCACTGTGTGTACCCGAGAGCCCACCGCCCCCGTATATCACACCACCAGGAACTATATTGAGAAACGTGAATTTAGCTAGCTTATCAGCGTCGATGAAACAGATTTGTCCTGTTCGGCGCACATGGCTCCGACGCAGTGTGCAGTATCCACAGTCTTTCTCCGGCGATCGTCCGTCTCCTGGTGGCCCAGCCTCATTCACGAACGCCGAGGCTCAAGGGACGGCTTCGGATATTAATCGACAGTCCGAAAATCCCCCAGAAATAACTTGGACAGCACGCGAAACTGTCCAAGAAGATACTACAGTAGTGTTGCAAGAGAA
This sequence comes from Wasmannia auropunctata, assembly GCF_000956235.1. Lineage (NCBI taxonomy): Eukaryota > Metazoa > Arthropoda > Insecta > Hymenoptera > Formicidae > Wasmannia > Wasmannia auropunctata. Next base: position 24,957 of record NW_012028656.1, on the reverse strand, counting down.
CACCCGACATGTTTCAGACGAGGATTCTGACGAGCTCGACGTTGATAAGTAATTTCAAGATTTTTATATGTGTCTAACACTCTAAATTCGTTGCAGTGATATTTCACTGCAAAGCAGATAGCGAATAATTAAAATGCGACCACCCTCTTTGCAGTGAGATTTTGTTTTACTTTAACTTAAAGTGAACTTGAGTCACCGCAGTTAACAGTGACTTTTTAAAGTGCTAGTAAAGTGACCTTTTTACTCTAATGAATTTTAAATAGAATAGACTCCAACATGGAAAGAACAATTTTGCTAAATCCAGATCTGAAAACAATTTTTTTTCAATAATCAAAATAATTTTGTGCGAAAGTCAAAATGATTGCTAGAATATCAAAACGTTTTATAGCAATACTTTTAACATTCCAACAAATTATTTTGATGATGCAACAAAAATTAGAAACAGATCTGTTTTTAGCAAAATTTTTAGACCTTTCAATAAAATCGTTCTTTCCGAAGAAATAATCAAATATAGTGAAGTAAGTGCCTAAGAGGAGAGGAATCTTATTGATGCATACTAGCATCGAAAGATATTAAATGGTTTGTCAATTTAATTTGTTTCCGGCTTCATGTAAAGACTGCGTTTCAAGACTGACAAACCGTGCGGCGCGCAGATCGTGTGTAGTTGGATATTGTAACGATAAGAATTTCACACACCAACACCCGTGTCGGCTCTCATTTAGGCAATTACTTCACTATATTTTTTACTTTAGTAAAGTTACCTTTCAATGTTAATATAATGAATTATTTTCTACCGTGTTAAAAAATTTTCACTGCTTCTATAGTTAATTAATCTTATAAATTAATACTTTTTTTGCAGTGGATTATGCCATTGCAATCATGTCACTGTTACCATAACAGCGACATTTTTCACTAATAACTTTTCTAATAAAGTGATTTTTTCTAATAAAGACTTTTCTAATAAAGTGAAAATTTCACTTTAACAAAAGTTAAAACTCTTACAAAAACTTAAAACTCACTTTTACATACAGTAAAAATCACTGCAGTGAAGACCCTAAAATCGACCTTTCACTGCATGATAAAGTGAAAATTTTTCACTGCAAGGAATTTAGAGTGTATATATAATTATATTAATTTTCTCTTACAGTTGTCATGTTAATCATTTAATTAAAGAGTTAACAGTCTGAATGGAAGGAACACCAGTTGCTCCTGCGAGGGCGCGTGCGGCTGTGCCATTAGCTGCTCCAATCTGCAAGGTCTTTCGATCGGCGATCCGTCAACTTTTGTGACAAATGTCGAAGATCGTCAGATATCGGAGTCGCAACGCGATCAAATGGCAATCGTATCTTCTTCCACGAGGAAGATCGACGGGCATCAAGAAGAGGATTTCTCTATCTCGAAAAGCGCTCTCTTCAAACTTTTGGGTTCTAAGCTAACGAAGCCATCTCACCGCGGCGCTAATTTGACAGCCGCCTTGTCGTCTCGGGACACTTTGCGCTGTTCCTCTAAAAAGTTCCTCCGCGATAGCTGCATCAACAAGATCTCGACGGTCGGCAACAGTTGTGACATGCTGCAGGACGATTTCGAAATTGTATCGGAAGCGACGTCCAGCAACGTCGAGTCTATCAGCCCTAGAACAATGGCGAATACGCCGAGCGACACACCGAAGAACATTACTCGAGGATGTTACAGTGATCGGCGATACTCCAGCTGCGATTTGGACAGCTTGTACGAAGGCATTAAGGTCCTCGACTCGTATCTAGCATGCAGAAACTCCAACGTCGGCCTCGAACATCGACAATCGGTCACCGTGATACTTTTCGGCACACCAAACCACAAATCCACGTGCAATCTAATCGCATCGTCACAGCGAACACGAAGAGAGAGATATATGCGAACCCGTACCTGGCGTTCCAGCGAAGATGCGTCGTCAAACTGATTCATTCTCGTTTAATGCGAAAAATAATTGAGCATATGCAACTGTGTTAATTTTTCTTTGACAAACAGAGTAACGATCGAAGAGAATAGATTATCGACCTGTGTATCGAAATTTATTATAAAAATTGATTTACTAAAAAATTTCGCCGCTAATACTTGCATTAAAAATGAAGAAATAAAAAAATAGTGTATATAATCTTTGGTAATAATTATATGTATATTATTATAAATTTATAGAAAAAGATAATAATAATATATATATTATTATAGATTTAGAAGAAGATAAAAGATATTTAAACATGTGACGCGTTATTATATAATTTATTATCAAGTTAATTGAATTATGACTGACAATGCGGTTAAAAAGAATTTTAACTTCACATATTTGAGTTTTAATTAAAATAATAAAAAATTATATTGCTTATAAAATATTTAATTAATACTTCAAAAAATAAAAAAATTCTATGTACACTCGCTCACTAAAAGGTTGTGACACTTCCTTTTTTATAGGTTTCAAAACGCATTAATATTTTGCAAATGCGGACCACGATTGGTGTTATACTGCTTTTAGACTAAAGATAGTACATCGTGGTTTGCATTTGCAAAATATTAGTTATCTATAAAATATATATTACGTATATTAAATATAAATTAGAAACCTATAAAAAAAAGTATCGCAACCTTTTAGTGAGCGAGTGTACAAATATATCTATAATTGTATGAGCGATTGTGCTGCTGTAAAATAAGTTTTTAATAAAGATTATAACTATCCAGAGCAATGAATCAATCACACTATATCAGATTGAACTCTGTAAGTCTTAATTTTAAAAGAAAGAAGAAAAGAGGAGGGCGAGGTAAGAAACACTTCCATACGATAGTAATAATTTAATGTAATGATTTATCGTAAAAATACGCTATTCTCAAAGACGTATACGCAAATCTTTGCAAATGATTCTCAAGTTAATAATTCCATTTGTATTTATCTGTAAAATTGTCAAACAACTCGCGATAAATTTGCGTTAGTCTTTGAAATTGGGATTTTGTAATTAAAAACGTATATGTTTGGTTTTGGCAATTAGCTTCTATAATATTTCTGCCATAATTCTAAGGAATTCGGTTTAATTTGGCTCAACGGAGAACCCACATGGACAACTTCCAAATAATCCCGAAGCACTCACTAATTAATTAAACCATGTCTTTAAATTAGACCGAGACTTACGTTTTTATATGCTGCTAGTTAGAACAAAGCGTACGTAATGCCGTAGTAAAATATATGTCACATATTCAATGGCCTTTGTTTTCAGCCTTATTCTTTCCACACTCCTCATACGCAAGAACCGACGCGTGTACGAGGAGTGTGGAATTATACAAGCTTTGTAGTGAAATATTGTAGATTATTTTAGGTCTTCCAAAGAATATTTTAGAGATAAGTTTTTTGCTAAATTTGTAATTAATTTTGCGAAATAGAAAAGTTCTGATTTGACAGAAATTTCTCTCTCTTAAGAGGATGCTGAGAGGTCGGCCAAATTTGTACAAAGTCGATAAAGCAGACTTTTTAGTGGTATCTTTAAATGAACTTCTTACAATATCTTCTGGTTTCACTCAAACACGTGGAATATCCTTATTTAACTTATTGAAGTGCCATCTCTTGGAAAATTCGGCACTTACTACCAAACGCAATTTTTGCTGTCTTTACTTTAGCCGAGCGTACGAATTACCAGAAATTACAGTTTAGTGGATATCTTTTTTTCTACGCTTTCAATCGTAACTCAAAAGGCTCTGTATGATTCGTTCAGGTATTTTGTGATGTGAGAGGTAAGCATTTTGTACATATCAGCTATACAACTTTTACAATAATAAAATGTTTACGTCAGGCGA
>NW_012028656.1:2230-21121 GCF_000956235.1 Wasmannia auropunctata | reverse complement strand
TTATGTCTATTTTAATCCTCTGAAAGGATTTTCAATTCCGTTCAGTCAATTCGGAGAAATTAACTAAACTGTAATTTGTCGGTAATTCCGACCTTTCAGCATCCTCTTAACACTTCTGTTGAGAAAAAATTTTCCCCAAAAAACTGCCTCTCTAAGATATTATTTGGTAGGTCTAGAACATGCTATAAATTTATTAGTCCGCTTTCATTCTCGTTGTCGTGCGAACGCAATATATTTTGGTTCGCGCTCGTATATGTATGTTTTGCTTTCGCATAAGCTGGAATGTGCCGTAGAACAATGTAATCTATGGCGATCACCGTCGATACAGGAAGTAGAGAAGTTCGTTTCGATTTCTTCGGTTAGCACAGAACGGATTTGGCACTTCTTAATAAGACAGGCACACGCGTTACTTACAAACAGCTATAATGCCTTGTGATACATATTCATAAGAGACGAGCGTATACCGCACTATAACGAGAACTACACTCATTCTCTCTTCCAGATACAGTTCTTAGCTCTTTCACGTGTTTATACCGCACTTAAGCCCTCGTGCATCTTTAACGTACATTGATTCGAACGAAACGTGTCGTACATCCGCGATCGATCGATGTGCAACGATACACGTGGAAAAAAATTACACCTAGGTACGACACCTCTAGTAAGATACGTACGATAACGCAGTGCATTATTAATTGCACGACAAAAAATTACCAAGGTGACGAATTCAGATTTATTTTTTACGCAATGCTCGTTAAATTTCCTCATTATTTCTTTGACGTTAAATTACATAAATATCGTAGGTGGCAAGATGAATATAAATATCAACCAATTATTGAAAATTGTATCCAAAATTGCGCGAATGTGTAACATTTTAAATACCTTTAGTGGCATATCTTTTTATAAATTTAAACATGTGCAATATCACATGTTTCTTACTGTAATCCATAATTTTTGACGTGTAGCTTTATATTTAATTTCCATTTGTTAATAATTGTTTTTGTCATTTGGAGAGATCAATGAATTTCATTGAACTTCATTGATATCATCACACTATTATCGCAATTATTATTATTTAAATGCCAAGCTGCGGTTTTAGAAAAATCTAGTCCCAGCTATGTTCTTGAACACGGAAAGAACAGTTTTGCTGGAAGATCTAAAAATTTTGTTGGATACAGATCTGAAAATAATTTTATTGGATCATCAAAATAATTTTGTTGAAAATTTAAAAATAATGAGTATAACTGCTGTAAAACGTTTTGATTTTCTAGGAACCAGTTTGAATTTCCAACAAAATCATTTTCATATCTGTATCCAACAAAATTTTTAGACCTTCCAGCAAAATCGCTTTTTCCGTATGGTAGATGTAAAAGAGCATGTCCATATATACCTATATACAGGATGTTCAAAAAAGATCGGAACAGCGAATCTTGGAAGGAAGACGTTTTACAAAAAAATGTTTCAAACAAAAGTTGTAGAGCTTAGAAAAATCTATTTATTGGTTTTATTGGTTTGACCTTAGGCGGCGTCGCCAAGATCAGGTAAAGGTCACTTTAATTTTTTTTTAAATAGAACACTCTATTTTTGATTCCAGAATCTAATAACTGGTGCCAAGAGCCTTTTAAAACATTTAGATAAAATATTGTTTGGTTAAGTAAATCTTGAGTCATGCGCTTGATAATTACAGTACCGTCAGCATTAGCATTCTCCAAGGTGTCCGAACAATAACTGAAACCTTTTGAATGTTGTTTGGGATTATAAGCTTGACAACATATATCAAAATCAAGGCCATTAAAGGTTGTTGCTCTTATTTTCGTTTTTGAAAATAATTTTAGATGAATCAAAAATAGGGTGTTCCATTAAAAAAAAATTAATATGATCTTTTACCTGATTTTGGCGACGCCGCCCAAGGGCAAACCGATAAGATCAGTAAATAGATCTTTTTAAGTCCTACAACTTTTGTTTAAAACATTTTTTTATAAAACTATTTTTTGAGATATTCTGAGGTCCCGACCTTTTTGGGATACCCTGTATATATATATATGTGTGTGCGTGCGTGCGTGCGTGTGTGTGTGTGTGTATGTGTGTGTGTGTTTGAAATGTATTTCCACACTCAGGTCCCTAGTTCCTTGAGATGAGGCAATCAATTTATATTTGATATGTACCAAGCATATCAATAGAATTGTGCCACACACATTTACGTGTTGAACAATAATTGATTCAAAATTGCATGATTTACATATTTAATAAAGTAATGTATTAAATCCAATCGATCGTTGCGGAGAAGACACGTGACGTATCACAAAAGTAAAAACTTGTTTCGATGCATCATACAAACGCATCGCGAGGTATTATGTTTCAGAAAAGTTATTTAGAGCGCGGTCAAACTTTTACTACAAATACTTCGAAGTATTGTCTGAATCAGAAGAAAAAATTTTCCGAATTGAATCAATCAAAGACTATTTCAAAGCATTTCAAGCATCAAAATTAATTGTACCCTTAAAGTAACTACAAATACTTTTCACCGCCATGTATTTTCAATTTGGGAGTTGCGTTTTTTTAAGTCAGTTATAGGCCTTCTAGCTTTAAAAAGAATTAACTTTTTGATCGATTCGATTTATCGGACTCAATTAACAAAATACTAATGAAGTATTGTACAAAGTTACGACAAGACGCGTATAAAGCCAAACCTTTGATAAGTTCGTTTACTTCATGCAGTGACAATACTGCTTCATACCGCGGTTCAGACATCTGGCGCTCACGGCGTAAGGATTGATTCTGCTAACTTCGCTATCGGATAGAGTGTAATTGCCGTCGCCGTGGTACCTGATGGTTACCTCGAAATTACCGTTACCAGGTGCCGTCTGAATCATATAAAAATAAGCGATGCTGGACGAATTATCCGTGCCGAAATCAATCACCTGGTCCACCCGGTGTATCTTCTTCAGCTTGAGCCGCGCGCACAGCCGCCGGCCTCTTTTGTCCTTGTAATTCTTCACGATGCTCTCAACATGATCCAGGAACTTCTGCACGCCACCGGTAGCGATTCTGTCGTTGACGTTAATCGACTTGAAGGCCGTGCAAGTGCACCAGTGATAAACCACACCCGCGTCTTGGCAGCCTCTCTCTCTGGGAACAGGTGCGAAGAGGGACTGACAGGTGGGGCATCCCGGACTCGAATCGGCATCGCCACCACCGATGGTAAGAACATCTCGTAGCGTCTCGTAGAGGTCGAACGGCGAAGTGAGTCGATTCTGATTCACCGCGAGGGCTCGATGGGCCTCGGAATTCTCCCGACGGAACCACTCGGGCAGCCAGATGTAAATGTACGGCAATCTCTCTTCGTACCATCCGACAAAGGTATTGCGAAACTCGCCCCAGCGCATACCGTGATCGCTCAGGAAGACTATCATCGAGTCATTCAGTATTCCCTCCTGCTCTAGAAATTCGAATTTCTTCAACACGCGAGCGTCCATCGACGAGATACCGTTCATGTTATCGTGGCTGATCGTGTTCGTCCAGAAGAAACCGAAATATGGTACGTCGACGAAGGTTTGGGCAAAATTCACGGCGTAGTCGAAGATCCGTTCGAAGCTCAACTCAGGACCCGTGCAATACTTCATGTTGAATCTGTAAACAGAACAAATGTTTCGACGAATCTTTATCGTTTGGCAACAAAATGGTTGCTTTTTGGACGCTTTGGTAGTTATAAGTTAAATTTTGTGTTACCTTTTCTTGATTTTAAGGAGTTTCTCGCTGGCCAGCATGTAGGGTCTCAAGTAATAATCCGTAGGCGGCTCGACGAAACCGACCTTGAGGTAGTTAAACGTGTTGAGGACGGTCTCGTCCTCACCGTAGGCCGTGACGTAGCCGGCATTGCGAAAGTTGTGCCAAAGAAAGGGGCAGTTGTCGAGCTTGTACGCCACCGTTGGCTTGCATCGCGAATACGCTTGTTGCGGCGTCTGACCGGTCAGAATTGCCATCAGATTTGGAAATGTGTTATCGCCGATCTTGTTGTAGCCCTTCAGGCCGATCCAGCCGGTTTCGCGCAGATACCTCTCGGTTTTCGGCATGGCCCGATAGAAGTTCAGCCGACTGACGCTGTCGATGCCGAGGACGAGCACGCTCAATTTCCTTGAAAAATTTCCGGGCCGGCTGCCATTGTGATCTATGCGTTCGCGTACCTTCTCCGGGTTCAGGATCGCGTGAACGTTCTCGTACACCGTCTTCGTCTTCGCCTTGCAGGGCTTCGATTTCGTCTTGCACGATACGTATGCCACCTCCACTTCGCGCGGAAGCACTACCTGTCCTGTGAAGTTCTCGCACTGCTTGACTCTATTGAGAAAAAAAGAATTGGCAATTGGCCGGCAATTGGCAAATGTTTTCCATGAAAAATCGTGTAACAGGTCAAATCACAGTATAACCAGTAGGTCCACTTTGTGTCGGCACCTTTGATCTCCTTTTCCAGATCACGTGAGCATCCACCATGTTAAATCCAGGAATGAATTGAGAAAAGTACCTCACAAGTAATAAGACTGATAAGTAATAATATGGATTCGATACAGTAAATTAATAAATTTAATGTGTGAATCGAATAAAACGTTTTATTAGTAACAATTATTCGTAGGAGCTGTGATCGACTAAAGAAAATTTCTGATGTAATTGCTTATAAATTGTCTGCACATATGTATATGTACGTTCCTATCGTCTTGCATTCCAACCCAAAATAAAAGTTGCGCGGCGATACCTGCGCGAAGACTCAGTTTTTTGCTGAGTGGACCTACTGGTTATACTGTGGTCAAACACCGTGCGACTTCGATCTCTACAGATTACAGCTAGTACAGTAATTTTTTTTATATCGCAATTATGAATGAATAAGCAAATTAATTTTTGCCACTTAATCTCTTTTCTTAGTTGATTAAATTTTGTCTATTCAAAGCACCTGCAATATTTTAAGATGACGCTGGAACTTTCAATGCATATAGAGTGACGATGAGTAAATCTTACGATATCGTAGAATCGTAATTGTCCTTCTTGGGCTTATCCACCTTGGGCCTGACTACGGACGACCAGCAGCAAGCGACGTCGCTGTACATGCTTTTTATGGTGGGATCGAGGGAAAGAAACACGCTGCCGTTAGGCTCCTTAGAAACTTGTGAGAGGACGCGATCGTTCGGGCATTTCTCCAGTTTTTCCTTCCTCACGAATCTCGCGATGGACGGCTCCAAAGGCTTTTTGGACAGCATGTGACATTTTGGATTCCATACGAGATAACCGTCCACCGTGCCTATATTGCCAAACATAATCCGATATAATTCCGCGAACTTTAGATCTTGATAATATATAGCGTGTATTTTGTGATAACGATCGACGCACAAGAAACGAAGACTTTGTAAGTACTGCAGCTGTGCAAACAAGATATTGACGATATCGTTAAGCGTATAACCTATATCGAAATAGAAACTTCTACGAGAATTTGTACAAAACACCCGCGCTCGGATATGTACTGGCTTTATTCATTAATCATTTCGTTTTACCACACGTTTTACCATGTCAAGTGTTATTTAAAAATAGTTGAGAGGATCGATGACAGGGAACTTTACTTCGTTAATTTGTGAATATTTCAAAGATATTGAAGAGAGGAAACTTTTTTGTAATCGATTATTGATATATTAAATTTGAAGTACTTACGAACGTTATAGTGAATCCTCCAAACTTTTCATATCAATGCGTTGATAAAAAAGTGACCCAAGTAAGAAATACTTATTTTTATATTTATGTCTCTTTTGTATCAACGCAGCAACATATGCAATCACAAAACTAATTATCCGGACAATGCATTAATACATCGATAATTTCATCAAATTGTTGTTCAGGTTATTTATATTTAGACGTTGTATTTATATGTATTTAGACAAACAATTGTGAAATTACCAGTGCTATAATACGTGCGCGGAATCACAACTTTAAACACTCGGCATTTTTTTTGTTATTCAGACAATTAGTTTCGTGATCGTGCATTGTATGTATGTGTATGTATGTACATGTATATGCACAATTTATATTTATATCTATATTACATCTATATACGCATATTTATATCTACATATTCAATCTATAATTTCAAGGTCACATGGAGGTTCCTTCAGTTTTTTAAATGAAATGGTTTTTTTTAAATAATATGATTTCCCTAATTATTCTACATATAAAAGTATTAGGTAAAGTTATCGAAAAATCAATACTTTATGAGATATTTAATACTTTATCATGTCATATTTCGACATGAAATATAAAATATCTCGTAAATTATTAATTTCTTGATAATTGTACCTTAATAGTTTTATGCACAGAATTATAAGACGAATCGATTGGTGTAAAGAAAACAGAGTTGCTTTGCAAAAAAATATGCAATTTTTACGTATGTATACATAGAATTGTTAATATAGTAGTTAATAATGGCATATATTAAAATTGTAAATAGATCTTATGTTATGTCTATAGACATAAACATGGATTTTGATATTTTCACTCTCAAAAGTACCATGTGAGAAGTTTAATATCGCTTTTTCGTGAAAATATTTCGTATTTGCATTTTTCCTCTCGCGATCTTTGCTTATTTTATATTGTAATCGTATGAGAGAATAAGAGATTGTGTTTTAATAGCTGGCGCTTTATTCGTGTTATGGATAAATTTTATCAAAATATAATGCCAGAAGATTAAATTCAGTGAACATTTCTTTTTTAAGATTTAATTCTAAGCACACTTACATATATACGATTTAAATTTTTATTAGTGTGTATAATATAAAGTAAGCCCATAAATTAAACAAAAAGTTATCATTTGTAATGTGCAATTATATATTTTGGATTTTTCCGGTACATATCTAAACTTTTTATCTTAACATCTTCTTTTACAAAGAGAGGCACAATGATGCAAACATGACAGAACTTTTTTTTTGTTTTACTCCGGATTCCATTAAAGAAATTTTGAATTTATTGTTAATATCTTGCTGCATAATGATTATCCTTTGAATTTTATTTTTAATATAATTAACTCTTATTCTCTTTTTAACAAATAGGTATTTAAACAAACTAACAAACATGACTCTGGTAATAACGAAGTTAAGATTCCCTGATTCATATTATTGCGTACGTTCAATCAATTTCTGAAGTTCAATAATTTCAAAAGTAATCTGAATGTTAATACTTCTTTAATCTTAATAAATTTGATTATTTTGTTAAAAAGATGTTCTTCGAATTATTTAAAGAAAGGTGTGACAAATTAAATATCCTGTTTGGACTGTGATGCCTCTTATCTGACAAGTCAGACTGGAAGAAATTGCGGATCAAAATTTCTGAGTATCGCAACCTTCAAAGAAATACTGCTACAAATTCACGATTACTAATCACAGAATTGATTTCAATTATGAATTTATTAACTATGTCTGACACAATTCATGCATCTAATATAGCCTTCTATTAATAATTTGAATTTTTATATTCTTATATACCTATATTCTATAGTACGTGTGATTTAGTTTTGAGGATTTTTGTCATAAAAACTGATTTATTATACGAATACCTTAATTAAAATATTTCCCTTTGTTTTCTATAATTTTTTTCCATCTTTCTAGCAAGAGGTGGATTCCGCGATGAAAAAAAGATTCTTTTTTAGCGTTGAACCAATTTCCAACAAATTTTCGCACTTCTTCGAAATTATGAAAGTGTGTATCATCTAAAGCACGTTGCATCGTAACAAGTGATAATCAGATGGAGTAATATGTCTAAAGAATACGCAGGATGCGGTAAGATTTTTCATTTCAGCTCTAATAGCGTTTACTTCACTAATAATGACAACATGAGATTAAAAATGCTCTTTAGGAAGCTTCATTTTTAAAATGGTATAAACATGCGTCTATTGTCAGTAAATGACTAACTATCATGGAGTAATATTAAAGTATCAAGAAACAATAATTTTGGTTGGAATGCCTTCGACAACACTGACATTAGTGCCATATCTTGCAAAACCTTCAAATCTAAATCATACTTCTAATACAATCACGAAATCACTAATTATCCGGACAATGCGTTAATATAAGTTCTATAAGTTTTATAATTTCTATAATATTTACAAGTTCTTCAAATTGTTGTTTAGATGTTTTGATTATTTATATTTAGATGTTGTATTTATATATATTTAGACAAGTAATTGTGAAATTACCAGTGCTATATTATAGTGCGTGGAATCACAACTTTTAACACTCGGAATTTTTTTTTGTTATCCGGACAATTAGTTTCGTGATCGTGCAATGTATGTATGTGTATGTATATGTATGCACAATTAATATTTATATCTATAGCATATATAATCCGCATATTTATATCTATATATAAATTGTGTATAAACACATGCATATGACATACAGTTGCACGATTACGAAATTAATTGTCCGGAAAAATTCCGAGTATTAAAAGTTGTGATTCCATGCATGTATTATAGCACTGGTAATTTCACAGTTAATTGTCTAAATATATATATAAATACAATGTCTAAATAACACCTAAACAACAGTTTGAAAAAATTATCGATACATTAACGCATTGACCGGATAATTAGTTTCGTGATTGTATATTTAAAAATAATTATTAAAGATAATTTTTTTCTGTATTTTTGAAAATAACTGTTGTTTTCAAAAATTCCAAAATTTCAAAAATTTGAACAATGTTTTCAAAAGAATGTTCAAAAGAGTGCTCTGTTTAGCATCAATCATTTTATCTTATTATTTTATCTGCAAAAATATTAAGTATTATACGCATAGAGAGTATTAGACAACAAATGGCATGTGCGTAATGTCTAACGCGCTTTGTAAATTCTTTGTAATATCTAATAATATAATTGTGATGTTAGACGTATGACTTGTATTAATCCTAGATATACACACCGGGATCCTCGAGACCCCAGCGAAACTTTCTCGGTTTGGCATTTCTGAAATTGGAAAGGGTGGGGTTTGGGATATTGACGTAAAAAAAGTTTGGGATCTCCTGAGTAGGAAGACGTGTTGACGCGCGGTAATTTTCGCTCAACAACCGAGCAGTGAACAGTTGAAGTGAGCGTAGGGTTCCCGGGACTGCTTGCAGTTTTGTTGAAAAAATTAAAATATCGGATCGCTAAATTTTTTTTGTTACTATTTCAAGTATACCTTTTCAGGATTTTCAAGGATTTTTCAAATCGGTCTATAAACAAAAGAGGTATGATTTTTTGAAAAAAGGTGCTAAATCGAGATTTTTTAACGCGTTTTTGAACCTTTTTCTTTGAATCTGTATATCTCCTTAATTCTATCGACTTTTAAATATTATACGCTTGTTCCTTGAATCGATTCTTTATCGATTGAAAAAAAAAATTGAAATATGTCCATTTTTACTAAAGTTGCAGTAATTAATATGGATAGGGTCCCCGGGATTCCAGTATGTATACCTATAGAGTTAATGTGACGAAAATACGCATCAGTACTCAAATGACGGGATGATAAGATTCTTACCTTCAGCGACGTTATACGACTTGAAGGACGGATACTGTAGTACGTCGTACTCATACTCGTCGCCGGAAACGAGGTAGAGGGTGACGATAATCAGACATGGCAGCAGAACCAGAACGAGGCCGGGCCGTCGGCAGAAGCACTCGGTGAAGCGTGACCATTTCGCCTTCCACATCATGCTGTCGTGGTCGCGCCTTTCGCAGGGTCACGGGAGATTAGAAATAATCCCGCATGATCCTCGCCGCGAGTCCCGTCGTTCCCTTCTATCAAGTTATATTTCGCGATCGGTTTACCCTTGTCAGGGACATTTCACAACTGTTCGCCATTCGTCCCCTTCTGTCGCACGACATATCGCCGATCGTGACATAAACATCCGTCTATCCGCGAATCACCGTTCTCTTCGTCCTCGGCTTCTTCGTCCTCTCGACAAGGGAAGACGATCATCGAGCAGCCGCCGTGCTTCGCGAAGATGCTGACACGTAATCGACACGCTAACGAGCCCCGTTCTGAAATCGAGAGAGTCGCCTTCAACGTCTTATTATACCAAAAAGGAACGTTATTTTCTTATCAAAGACCTTTACTTCTTTGTTGGGTATACATATGTCGCAGGCAAATGGTCATTTTGGATCAATAGCTTCTGACTAGACAAATACTATCTGCCTAGTCAAATGACTTTCACCCGTTTATTTTCGCTATTTTCTTAGTCAAATGTTAGTTTCCTAGGCAAATGCTATATTTGACCGAACCGGTATTAGACAAATGGTATTCAGATAAGCATGTAATACATAATATCACTCAGGGAAATGTTTCGCTGTTCCAGCTAGAATTCTAAATATTACACTTAAATTATATTGCTGTTTTTTGTATCTGCTAAAAAATTGTCATATGTAGAATTTATAGCAGCAATATTCTAAGAATATATGCAAGAAAATATAGGTCTTATAACTAAATATAATTGGAGTCTGGATTGGAGTCTGGATTGATTAAACGTCATAGAGAAACTTTCTTGCTAAATTTGACAAATAGTTCAGATATAATTTCTATCTCTGTTATCTATATTGATTAAATATAAAACATATATCGCAATGCTTTACTAATCACTTATCCGTTTTCGCTAATTTTTCGTACCTAAATAATTCGCGCTATAATTGTAAGATTACTTTTTTCAGTGAAGTTGCAGGCAAATAGTTCAATTTTGGTAACTTTTGACTAAACAAATGCTATTTGCCTGGTCAAAACTTTTCCCTCATTGCGTTGCAAAGTACAGGCGTGGAGGCAGTACGTCCCCCCCCCCTATGGGAGGTCACCACTTCGTCTCAAATAACTAACCTAACCCAAACCATTTCTTGGTATGGGGTGGACCTCGCTTCGCGTAAAAAGTTGCAAACCCACGTGGAACCTCGCGACTCACGTTTCAAAATGTATGCGTCCGTTTAACCAGGCAAATAGTATTTGTTTAGTCAAAAGCTACTGGCCAAAATTAAACCATTTGCCTGCGACATATACGTATATATTTTTTTTCTCTTTTGCTTGTTATAGTTTAGATAGTTTAGTAGCGACATGAAATATGTGTAACGACTTGAAACTTAAAAGGTATATAACTTGTAATAGTTACAAGTACGAAACATGACATAATTAAGTACGCTAATTTCCGTATTTAAATAACAATCTGTTCTTTTAATCAACGGCTTATTTATTATTAAATTTTTTAGATCTTTATCTAAAGATTTGATGATTGACTCTCTTGAAACTCAATAAAATATATTAATTGTATTGTAGAAATAATAATAATAATAATGTAAACAGTTCACACAATAAAGTTAAGACTTGTATAATTATTAGAAATTATTATTTGTAGATAGTTAATCAAATAGAAATTATTCTTGACGAAAAACGCGACTTACCTCGAAAAAAAGAAATAAGAACAGAGATCAAGACAAAAATTAAATATTCGATATAGTTGAAAATAAAATGCAAAATTCTGTTTAAAACTTTATCAAATTTTAATAAAAAAAAAAGATAACAGAACATGTAGCTTTAATAAATCTGAATTCTTAAAAGGACATGTAAGGTTTCTTTTAAACTAAACATAGATTAATTTTTATCTTCCAGCCCTTGTCTACAAAATAATGAAATAATTAAGAATATCAATTTAAATGCGATAATTTGTTTCATATTTCTTTGCTTTCCTAAATGTTTTAAATAAAAGTAATTAACGTAATATTCAGAAGTGATTCTTTAGATTCCTTGAAAATTCACGCGTAATAATTTCTTGAGAATCTAAAGAATCAAATAAACGCAAATGGCTTGAAAGACATGAATAGCGAAAAATACTTCATCACCAATTATGCCGATTTTTCCCATGTCGCCAGTTAAGGGTTAAAGGTTATAAAGTGGCAAAACATCGATCTGATTAGATAAATGCCGCTTGTGCTGCGTGAACTTGTACGTTCTCCTCTTGCTAGACCGGTAATCATGGCGTAACATAAAGTGCGTTGCAAGCTGGTTCCAATCATTTCATTTTGACGGATGCACTTCCGATAAGACCTCATCTCGCTCGTCTTCCGGTAGCTGAGCTAGCATGCAGCTTAAGGACATATACACATTCCGGGAATCAGCTATTACGATGATATCCAAAACAAACATTTTTGTTTGATTTTTATTGCGCAATATATGCACAATAATTATGCGAACATATAAAGTAATTTCTATCCCAAGAGTAAGTATATCAAATACAAGTTAAAATTAAATACAAGATAATAACATTAGCAAATAATAATAGAAAACCTTATGAAATACAAATCCATTTAAAAGAGGAAGGCGTTGAGTTATTGTTAGAAATGGAGCTAATATTCTTGTTTTAATTATCATATCACGTGAAATATTCTTATCTTCAATAGACCAAGAGATCAAGTAATATGAGAATTCTTATTATTAGTCATTCCTCAAATATTTGGCAATCAGTTTATTTATCTATTATAATATTATTAATTTCTTAAAACATACAGACGGTTCATTAAACAAAAATTATTTTTCTTTGAATACTAACTATTTGTATATTTATACAAATCTATTACTGAATTATTGTATCTTTTATTTACATTTGTTTTATTTCTTCATTCTTTGCGCCAAAGAATGTCTTCTTAACGCTTTGTTATCCTCGTTTTTATCATAGATCATCTGTATAGATAATCTAATTGCGCTTTCCGCGCTTATTTTATTACTGTTTATGCACGACAAGGAAACAATAATAACAAATAATAGTTAAACATAGACTCACAGAGACTCAGAAATTTTCACGTAATACACAGGTGTCACTCACAATCAGTAGATACTTAAGTTATATTAATCTACATTCTATTTGAATACATAATGTTTAGCGAAAGTGCAGAAAAGTTGACAAAAATGATTGGGATAAACCCATAAGTCAGAATAATATTTTCATTACTCAGATAATCCAATATTTGAAATAATATTATTGCTGTTAAATACATAATTTCATACTTGAAAATATAGTTATCTAACTCGCGAACTGAATATCAAACATTCCGTTTGATTATGTCCTATATGAAAATCCACAAGCCTTCGAAACGGAGATAATGTTCTTCCGATATGTGATATGCTTCGAATGGATGACCAGATAAAGTGAACCTCCCCCCTCCCCTTCACTTACACATCTCTGTGGAAAGCGTAGGTGTGTAATTGAATATCGGACGTTGAATGATGGGCTATATTGCGTGTTATAGTAGCCGATAAAAGTAGCGTTAAAATGTAAAGCGTGACATAAATCTGTTTCATATAGATTCAAAGAACGCGTTTCGATAAATCGATATACGCATATAGAATAGGTTTACGTAAATAAATAGTCTTGCGTATATTTAGCATATTTTTCAAAGAATATTGCAAAAATGTAGTGGAAGCTGTGTTGGAATTTATTGATGAAAGTACGTCAAAATTTAATTCTATACGAAATGAGAAAGAAAGAGAGAGAGAGAAATTCTGATACCAGGCTAAGATAATATATACGTATACACTTCTTTTACTTATGGATAAATTTTGGATAAAAATTAAAAGAACAATTTCTCAGCTTATATGAGTAGATCTATTAAAAATCAAAGATAATAAAAGAGAATTAATTAATCAATCGAAGTAATTCATGCTAATGTATATTGAAAATATAAATTTCTAATAATGTCATAATAATGTCAAAGGTTTCGATCTCAAATGCGACCATCTTTATAATGTTGATAGAAATAATCATAGCAAAAACAAGTAAAGATGTTAGGATACAAGATATACAGAACGCAAAATTAAAATTAAAATTTTGGATAAATTTAGCTTTTCCTTAAAACAAAAGTTGTTAAATAATTTAAAAAAAGATAAAATTTTTGCAAATCAAGTTTTACACGGAAAGAACAATTTTACCGAATTCAGATCTGAAAATAATTTTTGTTCAATAATCAAAATAATTTTATGCAAAAGTTAAAATGATCGCTATCAAATATCAAAACATTTTATAGCCATGCTCATCAGTTTTAACATTCCAACAAATTATTTTGATGATTCAACAAAAAATTATTTTCAGATCTGTATTTAACAAAATTTTTAGACTTTTCAACAAAATTGTTCTTTCCGTGTAGAAAAGAAAATAAGCAACAGATCTATTTTTTATTTGATTTTATGAATAAACTTGATGAAGTTTCACTGTTTGTGATTATTTAGAATTTCAATGCTATCACAAACTCGTATTTATTTAAGCAAAGTAAATAAAAAACCTTGATGCAAAAAGTGACAATCCATGAAATTGATATCCTGGGAAGTCCGGAACTTTTAAATTAACTTGCAGCGACACGTATTCGCGAGATTTGCACAGGATCCGCGCTTTCGGCACATCAGGACGACGAGATCGTGGAAACGCAATCGGCGCGTATATTCATCTCGCGCCGTTCTCACGCGCACGACGGAAAACGGTCAGGGGAGAATTATAGCCTTCGCGAGGAGATCCTTTCAATTATCTCTCGCACCCGCGTGTCGACGTTACGAATGGGAGGCGGCCGCGGATCGTTGCACGATTCGACGTTTCGTCCTCGAAGTGTACGGTGTCGGGACGCGAATCGCGATCACGCAACTCTGACGTACGCGCGAAGGGATGATGACGCTCGGTATAACGAGCCACTGGCCACGGCGGCGGCGGCACGAGGTCTCACCCCGTTCGCGGCGTGTGAGAGGGCTGCAGCTGCGAGGTTTAATCGAATCGAGCTGGCCGGGCCGACGCGAACGCGTGTCACCCACGCTGCAACCAGGCAACTCCGTCGCCGACTGACGGAGATTCGCGCATACGTCGTCGTCGCCGTCGACGTCGTCGTCGTCGTCGCCGTCGACGACCACCACGAGCGTGCCTTCACTCGTGCGCCGCGCGCCGGTCTGCGCCCGCTGACCCAACGCGGCGACGCGGTGCGCACGGCTCCTCATCGAAACGTATCCTTGCAATTGCGTATTTTTTTGCTCGCGTGCTTCCCGATTTACAAAATGTAAGTATCGACCGTGTTTGAAAAATGTTTTATCAATAATTTTCATTGTTCGCATACAGGTGATATCGATTCTATGCAATATGTAGTCTCTATTAAAAAGTAATTGAATGTTGTAAATTATAAATATAAATAATAAATCAGAAATTATAAATAAAATTCATGTTTGTTTTTTTTAAGTTTTAGACAAAACGAAAGATACCTACTTTGCAGTAACACAATTAATTATGACTACGCTCATTTATTTTGCCTATATAATTTTTATACCACAGTTTTTATTAATTAAAAATAGTATAAAACAGTAAGTTTTATTATTAATTAAAAATAGTATAAAACAGTAAGTTCTATTAATTAAAAATAATATAAAACAGTAACACAATGAATTATGAAAACGCTCATTTATTTTGCCTGTGTAATTTTTATACCACAGTTTTTATTAATTAAAAATAGTATAAAACAGTAAGTTTTATTATTAATTAAAAATAGTATAAAACAGTAAGTTCTATTAATTAAAAATAGTATAAAACAGTAACACAATGAATTATGAAAACGCTCACTTATTTTGCTTATATAATTTTTATATCACAGTTTTTATTAATTAAAAATAGTACGCAATAAAATGTACAAGATAAGCTATAATTATATTCCTAGTAAAAAACTTCAAATTGCAAATTTACCTATACATTTAAATTAAATAAAAATCAAATGTAGTTTTTTTTCACAAATATTTCGTAGGTAGAAAAAGATTACTTGACACATGAAGAAAGTTTATTACAAATTAATCGAATATTTTGTTCTGCAAAAGTAGCTAAGTTTATAATATTAGAATAATATAATTCTGATGCCGATTGTATTTTTGAATATCATCCTTACTACGATCGATATAAAATATTCAGCCGCTTGCAGAATGTCTATTTTTAATACTGAAATAAAATATCAAGTGTGCATTACGTGTTCGCGGTATAATTTATTTGCTTTCTGACATTCTTTGCAGCTGACTCTGGTATTAGATTCTTATTAAGATGGCTCAACGCCAACTCGATAGTGTGACGTTGTCACATAAACATCACACAATCGCATATGTACAGTCTATGCGAAATGTTTTTATTCAATTACGCTTGTTTGAATTATTAGTCATATGGAGGGACTAACTTTTGACTGGGACTTGCACGATAAAACCACCTTAAGAATCAGATTACAAATGAGATATAGAGCGATAACTTCAGTTAATTTAATGTTGTATATAAGACTGCAAATTGGATTACTAATTAATTAATTTAAATTCTGATCGATTATTATCTGGTTTCAAAAATTGGAATTATTTTAATTACATCTATGATTATTCAAGATTATAATCCTGACATCAGAACGAATATGATATCGGAATATTGTCTAATGTTGAAGTCTATAAAATATAATTGCTTAATGATTTAAAAGCACCTGTTGAATATATAACTTATTATTAAAATAAAAAAATTATTTTCAAAGCAGAAATATAATACACATACAATATTACATTTGTTTGAAATACGATTCTTCGCTTATATCAAATTACATTTATTTACTGATATAATATTAATTGAAACCTGTTTTGTTTATCTGTTCAAACATGTTTAAACGTTTACAATTTTATCTTATTAAAATTCTACATTCACAGAAAAATAATAAAAATCTATGACAATATAGTACATCATTTATTTGAAATACGTCTCTTCGCTTATATCAAATTACATTTATTTACTGATATAATATTAATTGGAACATGTATGTTTTGTTTATCTGTTCAAACATGTTTAAACGTTTACAATAATGTTTATGTTATTAAAATTCTACATTCACAGAAAAATAATAAAAATCTATGATAATTGTAATTTCAACAGAGAAGAATGAAGTTACTAACAAATATCACAATTATATGAAATATGAGTAGAAATATGTCTTCACTATTCTAATCAACCATGTTATTTAATATGAAAAAGTAAAGGGAATTACAGGGAATACGCACAGAGCACACGATTAATCCTCCAGTACTATTATTAAGCGTCATGTTAATTTCTGCATCGCGAACTTTCGACGTTAACGGGATGAAAAATGAGATTTCAACGTTGGTCTGCGCCCTAACAATCCGAGATTAAAAGTCGGGAACGTGTAGTGAGGAAAGACGCAAACGCAATTATGGCTGAAAGTTAATTAGAGTCTAACTTAATTTAACTTTCATCCTGACAAAAGTCACGCGCGGATATATAATGCCAAAAGCACGCGCGGCGTACTGACTTCTGTCGATAAGATTAACTGTCAAATACTGCGCTGCAGTGCGGTATCCATCGAACTCGCCAACTTTCGTCACAGTCGTTTCCAGTTTACTTTTTACGTACAATATTTAGTTTAAAAATATTTCCCAAGGATTAAAAAATGTAAAATGAAACTTTTTAAATATACAAAATTACAAAATACTTGTTTTTTTTTTCTCAAAAATGTTGCAATTTTATTGCTGATTCTGAAGGCGAAAGAGCGAAAGGTTTGGACCACAGCGTGGTGTGTTCTAGCTAAAATGGTCCTCAAACCCGCTTTGCGGGATGGAATACGTACCTGCTGCGGCACGTGCACGCTGTTCCGAGATATATCGTGCGGGCAGTTATCGACGAGCACCAGCGAAGCCAGACACGCAGTCGCGGAATTGCCCGGGACCAGCAACAGCCGCAGTAACATCGGATGACATTGGACTGCAGAGGCACGCGATGCGCTGAGATTTTTCCGTTCGCTTTTATCATACCACCACGCCGCATAGAATATTATTATAATTCTTGTGTTTTTTGAGTATTCGAATCATTGGATTCACAGTTCGACACAATTAACGGTTATAATCAACAAAATACATAGGGGAGACCGGGGCTATTCGGAATACTTTTTTTTCTTTTACTTCTTCTGAATTCTGTATTTATGAAAAATAATTCATTACACGGTTTAAAAGGTTGAACTCTTAAATTCATAATGCCGTTATAGATTCATCACGGAATTGTACTTGCCTTGAATTATAAATAGAAATGTCGACCAGTGCGAAACACAGGAAGTTTACTTTTACTATCATGAAATATATTTTTCATTGCTACGACAACAATACGACGCCAGCGCCAATAAAACTTTGTCAACAGCATTGCTATATTAGAACGTGTTCACAGTAATTACAGTGAGTTTTTAACATGTACATACTCATAAAGAGATATTTCCTTTTGTCTCGAATAGCCCCGTGTCCCAAATAGCCCCGGTCTCCCCTATCTATCACGGGAAGAAAGATTTTGCTGGAAAGTCTAAAAATTTTGCTGGATACAGATCTAAAAATAATTCTTGTGGGATCATCAAAATAATTTTGTTGGAAAGTTAAAAATGAGCATTTTTAACTTTCTAACAAAATTATTTTGATATTCTAGCAATCAGTTTGACTTTTCAACAAAAATTATTTTCAAATCTGCATCCAGCAATAAAATTGTTCTTTCCGTCATATATTTCTATTCGTTATCGATTTATTCATTCTTCAAGATCCTCTCAGGATTTTCTCTTCTCTGTCTATTATCAACTTCATTTAGAGATGTAAAAAAAAACGGTTTTTTTTTCTAATAGAAAAAAACATTAGAAAAAAACGTGTTTTATTTCATTGAAAAAATACAAATTTAGTTTTTTTTCTAATTCCGATAGTACGACTAATTAATTGTAAATAGTAATTATATAATTATATAATTAAGTTTAATGTGATCTAACTTTTACAAAAGCAGAATCGTTTTAATTCTTTTTCTAAACAGCTTTTCCTTAAGTAGAATTTATTATAATTATTA
>NW_012028656.1:0-1691 GCF_000956235.1 Wasmannia auropunctata | reverse complement strand
GAGGCTTATGTTTTTTTCTTTAAAAAAAAAAAAAAACGTATTTTATGAAAAAAAAACAATTTGGTTTTTTTTCTATTTACATCTCTAACTTTATTATTTTGTATTTGTTCGCCGTCAGCCTTTATACGCGTTGACATCGTCGATAACGATACAACTTATAATGTAAATTCAACCTTTATCGTCGCATTTTGCAACTCAAATTATCGGTAGCTCGCTAACCAGATTCACACGCTAACAACATTTACACTTGCTACGTACTGCAAAATGCGTTCGTTCTTATACGAGTTCTCGTATATAACAGTCTGACATAATCATTTTAAATTCATATAGACTATTTTTATAAATGAAAAAGTTCTGAAATGGTACGTTACAATTGTAAAGGAAGAGGTGCTTCTTTGTTATAATAATAAATATATAATAAAAAAATATGAAAAGATTTTCGTATTTTATTAGAATTTATTAAGTTACATTTTACTTTTTTTTTTATTCATAGTTTGATATGTACGGCATAAATTACAAGATAATTATACGAAACGCATCAAATATCTTGTCGAAATAATAGGTAATTATATAAACAGCGATACAAACTTGTACAAAAGTATTTGTTTATAGTCTTATTATTCTCGATCATTTTATGTGATTTGTACACTTCTGACATTTATGAAATATCAATTCTTCTTTTCGAGCGACTTTTAATATCTATGTTAATAAATAAAGTGCGTCATGGAGATTCAAACGGAAGACGTATTATCACTTTGGTACGCTTCACTGGATAATACTGCTTTTGAATGTACTGTATGCAATACGTTTTAAGTTTTATTAATTTTGGATTATCTAAATACTACTTGCTACATGCCGATATTGCCAGCATACGTATATGCTTTTCAATGACTTTACTTTATTTACGATATTACGTCTTCCTAAACGTGGTGCGACATATATTCGAAACTTGGAATCTTCATCTTAAAAACGGTCTAACGGTTTCCAAAATTATCATTTATTCGTTAGACATATGAAATGGTACTCAGAGTTTATCTTACTAGTTTTAGTCAAGTCTAGCATCTGTCTAAAACAATATAAATAATATCAATCCTTGTATCTAAATTTTAAATCATATTATAGTCGAATCTCATAACTCGAACTCTACAACTCGAAAACCTTTACGACGAAAATTTTGTTCATTCCCTTTTGCACTACGGAAAACCTCTATAAATCGAAATAAAACCTACTTTAACTTGAGTTATTTGTCATAGATACACGAAAAGAACGATTTTGTTGAAAGGTCTAAAAATTTTGCTAAAAACAGATCTGAAAATAATTTTTGTTGAATCATCAAAATAATTTGTTGGAATGTTAAAACTAATAAGTATTGCTATAAAACGTTTTAATATTCTAGCAATCATTTTGACTTTTGCACAAAATTATTTTCAGATCTGGATTCAGCAAAATTGTTCTTTCCGTGTATTTAGATGTATTATTTTACCTCTGCAACTCGAATTTAAAGTAGCCAGACCTTTACAAGTCGAAGTTCCTCACCTCTATAAGTTGGACTTCTATTGTCGCTGCCTCTATAATTCGAAATTGTACACAGTAAAAAACGTTTTTGCATTTATGTTGGAAACGGTCCACGTTCTTATTAAAATTTTGTGTCGAATTTTTAGCATATTTGCTTGTTAAATTAACGTAAAGTG
>NW_012028655.1:28377-32670 GCF_000956235.1 Wasmannia auropunctata | reverse complement strand
ATTATCTATATTAATATGATGCATCTCATTGGATATGCCACAGAGCTATTGTGTTATTTTATCTTTATCGTTTATTAAGCCGGTATTCGTAGTCCATTCTTATTTTGATTATCAAATATAAGTAATGTTTTAACTGTCTTAAAATATATGCTAATACGGCTTTATGACAATATTGATAATTGTGATTAATGATATCTGTACTTAAGGCGGTCTTAAGAATTGACTATGAATACCGACCTTCACAAGAATGACGTAATAGCACTGACGACTCTTCCCGAATATACCTTTTGTAAACAATTATTACGTTATACTAATAGTAACGTTACGTTACTATTAGTTACTATTAGTAAAAAAAGATTTAAAAAATATATTCATATTTTTATTTATAAGTCTATTTCTCAAAAATAACAGTTTTTCAAATGTGACGTCTGATAAACGATTTTTACGTGGTACATAAATTCATTGTCCTTAACTAAAAAAGCGTTCCATTGGCGCCGACGATGTAATAGCAACATCGTATCGAATATAAATTTAAAACAAAATTATCTTTATCTTATCTAAGATATGTTTATATAAGTCTTATCTAATCTATATCTAGATCATTTTTATCTAAGCGCAACACTGATTATAATACTGTCTAATATATTGTTATGCTTATTATGATATCGAAAAGTATTGAGCATAATGTAAACAAATCTTTTCAAGTGCTACGATATCGATAAGATGTATATATTGTATAACTGTATTATCTTAAATATTTTCTTTCTTAAATTATTACTTATTATCTTAAAAAAATGTAAACGCTATACGTCGAGCGAGTATATAGTTACCAATAGAAACAAAAAGATATTATATACTTATGAACAAGCACCTATGTCCGTTTCGTATAAATTAATTGCATAAAATACCAAAATGCACATTAAAAATATCTTACGTCTCCATATTACAGTTAGATTGAAAGAAAATATTTTATAAGATATTTTACACTTTATTTCAGAGTATCAAGACATATCTTGTAAAATATTCTCGAAGACCTTGTCTTAATATTTTTATGCAAGTTATATTATCATTAAAATTATCATTAAAAGAATATCTACTTTATACGTATAAGAATGTTTTATATAATTTTTTATTGTACATATAAGATTATACGCTTATCAACAATAAGTTACATATTTAGGTAGGTTTGATTAGTTTTTCTTTTGTTATTGTGGTAATCTGAAAGAATTCTTTTTTGTACTAGTGTTCATTATTGTCTTACTATCAATAAAATTTTTATTAGCATTGACTCATCTCAGGGAAGGCTACTTTTTCATGCACGCCATACATTCCTGTACATTTACGTGTATGGCGATACATTAGCGTGTAACGTATACGCGGAGACATGCATAATCCTGGATATACATGCATGCGATTTTTGCAACAATCCGCGTCTGGTTGGTTCGACAATCATTCCGAGGTGAAGGCACAGCCGAAGCAACGCGTTCCATTCAGTATACCGACGACCGTAGTGCTGGTAGGACACACTCGTCACTTTCCGCAAAGTGTGTCTTACAACGTGTAAATACAAGTGTGTATTTTCGTGCCTAATTTATATTTTTCCGAATATCTAATTTGTCCCTTCTCTCACATTTTTCCACCCGCAAACGCAGTTTCTTGCATGGGACAATAATCGATAGGTAAGAATGTTATTTTTTTAAATTATTGTTTTAAATTATTATACGATTGATCTTTCCGCGTAATTTTACTTTGTACATTTATTCTTATTAGAAAATTTATATTTTTAATCAAATAAGATTATCTGAGAATTGAACCAAATATATAATTTTAAATTAATTTTAGTTTTATTCGAAATTTAAATTATTCAATAAATTATATATTATTGTAGATTAATATATTTATAATATATGTATAATCTGTATTGACTATATCTTGCAATACGGAATTAAGATTCTTTCTATCTATCTTTACAATATAATTATAAACGCGTTAAGACGATTAAGACGAAAATCAGTTTGATGATTTTTATTAGAAAAATGCAATGACGTCGAAGATAAAAAGATTCATGCAGTGAAAGTCAATTAATTCTGCAACAAGGCTAACTGTCTATCGTCTGCCACTACAACGGAAGAAAAATTTGCGGTTTACTGCTCGTCCGTGGTTGCAATTGAATCGCAGCATATGCGGAACATGAGATTACCCGTGTGCGTGTCGATACAACTTCACGTATCTAATTTTCAAGAAATCGATTTGTTGCTATCTTTTACACTCTCTGCATTTGCCAATAAAAACTGATTTCTATTAATTGTATCAATTGCATTAATGATATTTCTATCGGTTGCAGACATTTTCTGTCCCAAAAATATGTCCTTTTAATTATAGTCTCTTAACTAGTTGCGATTTTCTTAAAACGTGTGTCGAGAATAATTGTCAATTATATTTATACCTTATCTGTCTATAATTGTTGATTACATTTATAATTAAGCTTTTAAATTAAAATTCTATTAAAGATACAATCGGATTCTCTGTTTAAAAGTCAAAGATTTAACTTTTACAAAATTTTTATTAAATTGACTAAGGAATAATATAATAGTAGACACAGGGTGTCTCGAAATTCGCGAATCAAAATATCATAGTAAGAAAATCTTCGAAAAATTAAGTAAAACAAGTATTTGAAAATTTTTATTTTAAGCAGTAATTTTTGAGACATAAGAGTTTAAATTTAGCCAATTATAGATTATGGTTAAACGGAAAATGTCCGTGAGCGCGTTAGTGTATGAAATAAATAACGATAGTATATGTAATAAATAACGAACAATAAATGCAAAAATATACAAAATTTTACAATCTTTTAATGTTATTTAAATATCTTTAACTCTTAAAATGGTTATGCAATTATATTAATTCGGCACCTGTTATGTCACATGATCCTGTTAACATCGCAGTTGAAGATTGAAAGTGAGTTTCGTCGGTTATTAGAAAGCGACGCGCCAGCATCACATGACAAGATTCGCAAATCATAAATTAATCGCCAATTTATTGCGAATTTATGAATTTAGGGACAAATGCACACATAAATCTTTGTTTTATTATACAAAAAAAGTAATAAAGTTAAATGATTATTAATAAAGACATATTAATAAACTTGTGAACGGGTAATGAATTTCCATGAATAATATGTGCAAACTAAATGTTATATACGCACATATATACACAAAATAAATGTTATATAAAATAATAAATAGAAAAAAATGCGTGATTTACATTTTTTTATTATATTGCAGTAAAGATAATTTTCTAATAAACATACTGATGCTATTTTTAAATGTTATTTAGAATCCCACAACATATGCGTAGGAGAGAGTGGGCATGAAAGAGTCAGTTTTTTAAATATGAAAAAAAAATTTAATTTGATATTAATAAAATAAAATCGTTTTGTAACATAAGAGTACTTATTTATCGATAAAATTGATTTAATAAAAAAATTTATTTATTTATTAACAGATGTTAATAATCTTTTTTTAAAACTAAAGAATTCAACTCTTTCAATACAATGATGGTTTTGAAAAAGCCATTAATTTCTTTAACAGCTTCTTGTATGACAGCAGCAAAAAGTCATTTTCTTTTCTTTGGCTTATCTTTGGTATTGTTTAAAGACATTTTGAATCAAATTTGAAAAGAATGAAATACGGAAGCTGAGTCGATAATTCTTACATTAATATAACCTATAAATAGTAAAGAATTTTATAATGTAAAAATGCTTGAAAAATTATTTACAATAGGTATGCAATAAAGAAGTTAGATAAAGGGGCAATAAAAGAGTTGGTTTTTTTATAGCTATCAATATCTATTGGTTATTGACTCTTTCATAACATTATGTGTCGAAAATGTAATTATAATCAAATATCTGATAAAAACAAACAAGAGAATTGATAACTATGTTTTTAGTTACGTTAATATAGTGTATAGCATTTGATTTAAAAAATATTTTTTTAAAAGCTAATTGCAAATAAATTCAAAAGACTTAGAAGTTTAATTCACAAATTTATTTTTTGTCGTAATAATCTTTTACGTCTCACTACAACTGACGCTGTTTTGGCACTGACTGTCAAATAACAAATTCCTGTAGATGTCGTAGTTTTAGTGTTGCTATTAATTAAGGATGTTTTTGGTACCTATAATAGTAGCAAAAAGTTAAAGAACTGATTTTGACGAATATGCTCTTCTCATATAATTTGAGTAATAAGGATTGTGCAGAATGTTATCATTTATTCAGAACTAGAGCGCAGAAAT
>NW_012028655.1:8870-20956 GCF_000956235.1 Wasmannia auropunctata | reverse complement strand
TATATATATATATAGGTATATATATATATATATATACAAATCTATATTAAAAATAGAGATTGACAAACTCATCATTTAAGCAAGTCATCATTCGAAATTTGTGTCCTGTATAAAACAAAAATTGTATTGTATAAATCTGAAAATCTGAAAATCATAGTATAGATTTAAAATAATGCTGTAAGTATTTATACAACATGTCATAAAATGCTGTAACATTAAAATTCTTCTCTTTCCGCAATAATCTTGTGATACTACAATAAAATCATTCCCTACTTCTCAGAATATTAGATAAAATCAAAGGTTTAGGAGTGTAAAGGAATTTAGAAGGTGAGAAATTTCGTATGTCGTAAAATCTTGATGTGAGTGATTGAACTGTTGTAAATGATTCCATTGTTACATTGTAATTTCGCGTGGAATCACTTTACGTACGTAATGACAGAACAATGCACGAAATTAAAAATATTCAGAAAGATGTCGATAAAAATCGAAAAAAGATAACTAAAAGATTCATTATAAATGCAAGGTAGATACCTATAGCTTCCGAATTTCAGGGTCATTGCATACGCGCATAGAACATTAATGTCATTCAAACAACTTTCGAAGTACAATTCGTAAAATAATTGGCTTATAGACAGATGATGTTTAAAATACGTATGAAAAATATGAAGACTAATTAGTTTAAAATCAATTCTGATCTAATCGTTTTCTAATTTGTCTTATTTATTAAATATACATACATATTTTTATATAAAAACACAATAATCGTTTTATACGAATTAATTTTTTCCTTTTTATAGTAAATTATTCTAATATTTAAATTACTAGAAAAATTATATAACATTTTTCTTCAATAAAATAATCAGAAATTTAGAAATCAAATATAAAAGAAAATCTCATAAAAAAAACATTTACTGCAGAATTAAAGATCTACAAAGTATAAATACTATACTCATATCAATATAAATCATATAAATACCATACTCATATTTTATCTTTTTATCTAATACAGATATATTCTATATATCTGCATGCATGATATTATAAATTTTACAACATTTATAGATTATATTTTCATCGATCTTTAAATCATAATAAATTATTAAATAGTTATAACACTTCAAGTTTCAATATTTT
Organism: Wasmannia auropunctata; assembly: GCF_000956235.1. Taxonomy (NCBI): domain Eukaryota; kingdom Metazoa; phylum Arthropoda; class Insecta; order Hymenoptera; family Formicidae; genus Wasmannia; species Wasmannia auropunctata. The sequence goes on along the minus strand of NW_012028655.1, from coordinate 19,822 downwards.
TACATTATATTAACAAGAGTGAGCCCATATATAATGCAATTCTACTAAATTATAAAATAAAATATTAAAATAACACATTTTTCAGATACTAATAAGAATTGGAAAAATACGAAAATATTGAGATCATAATAGTATAAATATAATTTACGGGAGATTTAAGATTAATTCGAATTCTAGCTAAAGTAATATTATAAGTTTTTTTACAGTGTTTAGATGCTTGTAGCATTATTATCAAATTATGATCAATTTAACCCGATATTATTTCAGTTTTAATTATGATTGCATTTCAAATCCGCTATTAATTAATCGTGCAGTTTATTGTAGCTGACAAAGGGTATTTAAAATTAAAATATTATTGGGCATTAATATCTTGCCTTGGCCGTCAATAATGCTTCTTCATTCTTATTTGATGTATTTATAAATGTATGTCTTAAGATTGTACATATAGATAAATAATTATTGATATTGTATCAGTATATCTTTAGCCTTTAGCTTAATCAATCTTGTGTTATCAATTTTTATATTTTATTGCGTGATATTGATTTTTATTGGTATATTGGATATCATTAACGTTTTCCATCTCTCCGAGTTAAGCATTCTCGAATTAGCGATACTTATGTATCAGAATAATTTCTAATAGTTTAACACAATTTAAGATATTAAATGCAAAATATTAAACGTAAAATAATAAATAATAGATTATACAATATTAAAACTCCTGTTCACTCATCACTATCTCAAATTGTGACGTCAGAAACTAAAAAATACATAATAAAAATTCTTGCAAGATATATTTAAATAGAAATATTTTTTAATAAAACATTTACACTCGACAGAATAGACTTATAAAATATACTGAAAACTATCTTTATTTTGTTTTGAGGAAGAATTAAATCATATTTATTAAGAAATAAATATGATTTACTTATAACTATATAAACAGATACATATAAATATGTATTATTAATTTAATATTTTTCAAGAATTGTTATTTTTTATTGTCATTTTTTAAGATTTTTTATTATGTACTCTTTAATTTTTGCTTCTCTGACATAACAATCAGAAATAGTAATAATGAGTAAATAGAAATCTTAAACAAAATATATAAATATAAATCAATAAAATATTTGCCAGAAACAAAGCACAGTAATTGGCATAACTGATAGGGCTATTTTACTTTCACATCTAAAACGCCAGGAAAAAACTTAAATTTCACTTAATACACTTCTTAATAATGATTATCCATTAAAATTTATATTTGACACAATCAAAAAAGGCTAAAATGTCTCTTTAATAAAAAGACACAGGATACATAAATAATAATAACAGGCATAATAAAATTCCATGGTTTATCATACCATATATACATTGCCAGATTATAATAAATTCAATATTTTAAAAATTTTTTATTAGTAATATAAATATATTACATTATATATCTAATAAAATATTTGGTTATTTTTAATAAGAAAAGGTACAATTTCAGAGTTATAAGCTCTTATAATAAAATTAATGCTGTTAGCGAATTACATGCAGACCCATAATTAGGATTGCCATCCGTTTTCTTTTCCCACTGTCCTCTTTTTTGGGGCGTCCGGGGTTGTCCGGAGGAATTTTCCGAAGGCCAGGATAGTTATGAGCGTCCGGGATTTTAGGATTTTCAGGGAATCTTCTAAATATTTTATCTCCTTCCGCGTAATTATTCAGAAACGAGCCGCTAACCTACTACACACGCTTTTTTTATATGCGTCTGGTTGCACATGAAATGTCCGGGATTTTTGGCTTGTAAGTTCTAGTTCTGAAAATTTTGATATGGCAGACCTACCTATAATTATATGTATATATGTATATATAAATAGATCTAACAATATACATATTACATATATATACAGTAGTGGACATATCGGTTGACATTTTTTTTAATAGGTTTCCAAACGCACTAATATTTTGCAAGTGCGAGCCAGCGATTGGTGTATTGTCTCTAAACTAAAGATAGTACATCGTTTGCATTTGCAAAATATAAAATATATATATATATTATATGTATTAAATATATACTAAAAACCTATAAAAAAAACATGTCGCAACCAACATGTCCACGACTGTATACAATACTTGTATATATGTATAATTACATATGTGAAAGAGTGACGATCATTCTATTAATTTTTATAGCTCATCTAATATTAATTTTAATTCAGCTTATTTTTAACTTGTTAACTTATAAAAAATTTCTAATTTATTATGTAGATATTACGTAAATTGTTGTAATCATTACAAATAAAATGAGATTTACATTTGTAATTTATATCAATTTTAATTATGTATGTATATCTCACAATCAGTTATTGTTCACTACAAATTTAAAAGATTTTAAAATTTATTTATTGATGCCCTATTTTAGACAGGAAATATAAAATGTTCAACAATCTACAAATGAAAAATAAATAAAACGAGTAAGTAAGTAAATACTGCATTGATATTAAACGCCTCGTAACGTAAATAAAATTACCTATTCTTTTATTAACTCTCTTAACATTAGAATGATCAAAGTACACAATAACAGCTACTTACAAAATGTATAATGTATTGTAGTGGAAAAACCCAACAGTATTGTGAAAATGATAAAACTTAATATTCTCTTAACTTTTTTAAGTGTCTCATAATGATACTTAATAAATTTTTCCAAGATTAAAAAAATTATATTATTAATATAATTATAATTAATAAAATAATTAATTAAGATTTGTTATTTATATACGACAATCATATTGTTATAATTGTTTAATTATTTTAATTTTAAAATCATTATTAATTGTAGATGTTGCGTAAGCTATAACAATTATATAGCATAAATCAAGTGTTTAATACATATTTACATATATAATAAATAAATCTTTTTAAGTAATAATATTATATAGATAAACAATAAATTAAGTAGATAAGTAATAATAAATTTATTTATTACTTAGCAAAGATTAAAATTTTGAAATTTAATTCTATTTATTTTCTATTTACAATTTCAAACAGTAGAAAGCATAACAATTCGTATATAAAATATTTATACAATAAAAAATTAAATAATTTGGTTATATTATCGTGCTATTTTAAATCAATCAATACCCAATTCATTTTGAATGAATAAAAAAATTTACTTACATATTAAATTATAATATACTTAATACATATAATTATAATTATATACTTTTAGATTTATTTGCTCGTCTTTGGCCTATTATTTTTTGCGTTAATATACTTTTAGTTTGTAACAATCCTTAATTACATTGTTTTACAAATTTACATTACATAAAATTACATGGTATAAGTATTTACGATATGAAACATAATATACATACATATAGTGTTATGACCGAGCGTGAATCTGCTAGTCGCTGCCTTCCGTATATGCACAAAATAATGAAGATAATTGCCTTTACGACCGATGTTACCAAGATGACATCTGAGTCTATTTCGAGCCTGGAAGCACAACAGTTTCGAATCGGAGATCTTCATTGTTTTGCATAGGTAGCGATGAGCAGATTCACGCTCGATCGTAAAATATAATAAGAGAATCCAGTTTCAGAAAAAAAAAAAATAATGATTAATGACGAATAATGTGTCTCTTACAAAAGTAGGTAGTTATGTCGATGTATATTAATATTCATAAATTTCTTTGATCGAAATGAGTCTATTAATATTCATACATTTCTTTGATCAGAAGCAATTAGCATTATAAAGTGATAATTAATTATATTCAAAGATCATCAAAATATGCATACATGAATACAGTATTTATAAAAAAATACAAGAAAGCAAATAAAGAATTGCTAAAGATATTCTAAATTGTGCAAATAATCTTCAAATTCCTCAAATGAATTTTATGGCGAAAATCTTTTCTTATGTACATTTTGCGATTTAAGATTGATCGAACTAAATATATTAGATCCCGAAACGACTATTATTATAATTAGGAAATATTTATTATTATTTTCTTATCTAATTAATCGCATTTCTTTTTTTCATATTTATTGATCGTCATTTAATGACACTAATAAAAAGATTCATCTTTAAATAAATTATGGAGATATTTGCACTTCCATTTTACGATGTGACATGCAAGCGTGATGGTGATAGTTGATACTACATTTGTATGGACGATGTCACGATTCAATCAATGTATTTCCTATTTCGTGATGGTACATTTGCTACGTGACTTGTTAACACGATTACCGAAAATACAATGTTCAAGTATCGATCAGCTCAGATTAATGTGTGTACATACATACAACTTTATTCTTTTTCTTTCGTTCAATGACAATAGAAGGTCACTCTATGCAGAATTCATTCGAGTTCATGGACACATAAGAAGCGACGCATTGCATTTTAATCCATGATTATGATTATGAACGGCTGTGCATAGCATAATAATCAACTTTTTTTTGAAGATACATGTCTTTCTGCTACGAGATTCTGTTGTATTGATACTTATAAACTTTCAATTAAATTGTACATTACGAAAAATTAATCAATTAATCAGAAATTTATTTTTAATGAGAAATAAAAAATAGTATAAATTTTATCTCTGAACGATAGAAATAGCACATTCGATCAAGGTCTACAAGTTTATTTGCTGAGCTAGGTTTACAAACTGGTTTACCGTTACAAAAATCAAATGCCAAATGAGTATCGTGCTCTATATGTATAAGCATATATGTACAGTGTCATGCAATGCAATAATGTATATATACGCGAATTTTATATACACGCAATACACCACATTACTAAAATAAATTTACGCGCACACACACATATGTAATATAAATAACTTATCTTTGATCTTTTTTTTTATTTTTCCAAAAGCTATATCACAAATTTATTTGCAAATATGTGACTTAACAATTTTTGTCTTTTACTTTTTTATATTTATCTTTTGCTTTTTTATTTATATTTTTAATTTGTGTAATATTAAATCACATGTCTTGAGAATTACATTAAAAAATTATTTTTAAAATATATTTATTTTATATATTTTTTCAAGAAAAAGAAAGAAAGAAAATATACAAATTATATACATTTGTCTTTAAATATTTATTTCTTCCTCTCTCCTTCCGGTTATATTTTAGAAACTTTCATAAGATTTTTAAAATGTTTTATCAATTTTACAAACAATTGTATAATCAAAATATCAACAAATATTTGTTTTAATTAATGTTAGGAGAAATCGATTATAGTGAAAGTATCGTAAGAAATGATTGCATTAGTATTTTTTATCTACCACATGAAGAGAGCAGTTACACTTCGGGCGAGAAGCCAAATAGCGGAAAAGGAACTGTAAAGGATGAAACTTTCTACTTACACACAGGTTTTTACACACAGTAGTGTTTAATTCATATGTTATATTTTAATTTTTATGCATATATATGTGTTTTTTTAATAATCTTTTCTACGAATAGTTCATTTGTATGTATGTTTAATGAATTTTTAACATAACTACTGATAATAAATAATATTAATATTGACGCATATAGTACATATTAAGTAAATATATTAAGATTAAAAAGTTATTATATTTGCGAACTTAAAAATAATAAAAGTTATCAATAAAATTTTATAAATAATTATAATTCTGACTTATTATTTGCAGTGTGTATTATTGCGTATTATTTTTTCAATGGTGAATATAACGTAGTATAAGGTATAATTTTAAAAATTTACGAAAATAGTAATAAAATGCATCACTTTTTTTTTAAACTAGAATATTGGTTATAAGTTTGCAATGTCATAACGAAGCAGATTGAAATTAGCTGAGAAAGCAACAACGATTTCGTTATGTCAAAATTACCTTTCTCTTTCTCTTGGAACTTTCTTTTTTATTAATAACTCGTTAGCGCCAGTTGTTTTACTTATATGTATTTCATGATACAAATTTGTTTTACGAGTAGAGGACGTAATACGTGCAATTATTGCTATTGAAATGTGCCAAGTAAAGTACAAGATGCAGCGTTTTTCCAAACGTTTTATTTTGTTCTAGGCATTGAAGAAACTGTTAAACTTGTCCGGGCGGCAGGAGGTACGTGTTATGGCTACGTTTGCGACTTGTGCGATCGGGCAGACATATATAAAAAGGCTAAAATTATTAGGGAAGAAATTGGCAAGGTAAACACAATTACGTTTTTTTTTATATTGATACTGTTTCATAAAAGATTGAAACTGACTGTTTGTATTGTTAATTCAGTTTAGATATGAATATGCCTGACATATAATAACGATATCTTCGTATTTATTTGTGAGAAGTTACATCGCGAATTAAAAAATTAATAAAGTACAATTAATTGAAATTATGTCGTCTCGTAATCACAATGAAAAGCGAAAGAAGAGCCGATCCGAAAGTTCTTCTCTTGTCTAAAAGATACATATTATAATGTCAATGCATCAAAAGAATCATTTTCTCTGTTATTAGTTTTGATTTCTAACGTAATTCGCGTTTGACAATCTAAATCTCGGTGCGTCTTCTTAGGAAATGAATAATCCAAGACTGTAAGCCGAGCTGTTCATCGACGAGAATTTTTCCGCGGACGATATTATGAAAGTGTCTATGTTACGCCATAACATTGCGATATGTTGAACTCGATATGCGAACCCGACCTGTTTTAAGAACTGCGAGGAAACCTGGCTTTTCGTCATTTTTACACGTGTCCATTCTCTGACACACTTTGTGCCCGGGGGAAATACAACATTATACATATTATACATCTCTTCCTGTAAATCGTTTTTATTCGGATGCAAAGCAGTGCTAGCTTATAGTCGCTTAAATTCGAAACGGAATTTTTATCGCACAGACACGATCATTTTTTATTAGTTTATTTATTTTACTTGGATAATATATTATATTACTTATAGGTGACGATTCTTATCAACAATGCGGGCATTGTCACGGGAATGAAGTTTCTGGATACTCCGGACAAACTTATCATTAGGACGATGGATGTTAATGTCATGAGCCACTTTTGGGTAAGTAGGAAAGTTATTTCTCATTCAAAGTTATTCAAGTCACTGGAATAAATTATCTTGTGTTATTCATACTGAGAAATCGAACACCGATATGTCAAACGTAATTTATCGCGCAAATTCTCTAGGATCTATTGTATTATTCGGGATAATTTGGAAATCTTCTTACGGCGCGAAGAAAGCTCAGAATCAAGACATTGCCGAGACGCTGCGAAAAGAGGTCTTGCTCGTTCTCAGCCTCTCGCTCGTAGGTTTTGCAACAAGAGGCTGATTTCGAAACGATGTCTCGCGATCACGACATGCAGATTGCGGCTAATATTTTGAATTATACAATTTGCCACGGGTCCGCGAATCGAGTTCGAAATCAAGAAGTATCGCGATATCTCTCATTCGTTTATCCAGGAGAATCAGCGGAGAGAGGCATTCCATTTGGCTCCTCCCGTTTGTTGCCGGTGGTCAGGTGCAAGAACCGGTCGGATAGGTCGTCGATGGACAAGCGGTGCTATAGTATACTGCAGTAGTACGTAGTTATAGTCTCGGCGTGTGTTGCGACACGCATGAGCTAGCGGCACGCTTGCCAAACGCAAATAATTCCTTAATTCGAATTCCTACTTAATCGACGATTTGCACGCAGGGTTTCGTACGTTCCGAATCTTTGGTAAAGTGTAATTACGCTGGTTTTACTCTTGTACATATATTATGTCCACTCGAAGTATGTTATTATTCATTATTGACTTTGTACCTCAGCAAAACGAAGTACTTCTGTCGTAATAATTGTCATATGACATAGTAGTTGCTTCCAATAATTTCTCTACATTTTTTATAGCGTCGTTATTTTTTGTCGAGAAATTCGAGATTCATCTGTTTAAAATTCGCAAAATATGATTTATTAATGTGAATTGTTTTTACATCTAAAAAAATTATATATTTGCTCAAAAGCGGATTTAAAAATATGTAAAATAAAATAGTAAAGATAAAAACGGCATTAAATATAGAAAATGTTAAAAGTAGACAAAGATTATAGGATAATACGAGTATTAAAAATAAGTGATAAAGAATAATTTGTATATATATACATATATACAATCCAAGTAAAAAATTGACGTATTAATAACGTCAAAAAACGTCTTAATAACGTCTCTAACGTCAATAAAATGTTCTTGAAACGTCATTTGACGTCATCTTGTTACTTGGAAATGTACTTGTGTATGTATATTTTTTCATAATATTATCGTTAATTATTAAGCTGTAAAAAGATACATTTTTTAACAATATTGTTAAATTAAAGTTGTTTTATTTACAACAATAAATTAATAATAATATACCCAGCAAATATTTTGGTTGTGAAATGTTGCCAAATGGAAAACAAATGTCAACAATAATGCCAAAGCCAGGGTTTTCTGTGTCCTCAATTGATCTCCAATGTAAACCAAATCTGAAGAACATATTTCGCAGTTAAATTGACAATATTAAAGCATCTGACACTAGCAATGCGACGATAGATTGCAACAAACTCAGAACAGCTTATCTGAGTCATCTGTCACTATATTTGTTATTATATTTTTGTGAGATATTTGTTGACACTGCTTGCAATAATAAAACTACTTTTGTCACCAATTTGTCAATATACTTGCTGTTTACTACTATTTTATCATATATTTTGCCGATAAAGGTTGTTAAATATTACCAGAAGTGCTAACAGAATTGGTAATTAAAATATGTTTACAGTCCCATTTGCGACCTTTCAAAACACAATTTATTGCCAATATTTGCAATTGCAAATAATATATGTATAGTAATAATATATGTGATAGTAAATTGTGGTGTAGGAATAAAGAATATTTATCAAAAGCTAAAACAATAATAAATAAAATAATAAATAATAAATAAAAATAAACTGATATGTAAACACACAACTATAATAAGCAATATTATAGCATATACTTTTTGGTCACAGCGGATCTTGATTTAATAATATTTTTGTGTTTTATTATACATACATTTTCAATTCATGTCAATTGCGCGCTAATTAAAAAAATAAAACATACTCTCTAAATCTGAACCAGTGGAAAAGTACTGAAAAATCCCTGATTGAGTCAGTACCAATAATCTAACTATAATTTCACTCATAATCTATAATTAAACTATTAATATTAACTATAACTAATATCATTGATTACCAGTAAAATACTTGGGAGTAATGCATTCAATGAATAACCATTGATAATCACAGTGACTATGCAGTGATTCAGATTTAGAGAGTATGTGTAGCCGAGAAAGATATCTATATAAATATGTATATCCATATTACATGCAACAATTTTTTTAATATAAGATACATGCAAGGTTATATAAAGGTTAGAAATCGTGTAATCGCTCGAAGTAATGTTCTTAACATTTGTGACGCACATACTATCAATTAGAAAACGATGATAATAGCACTTGATTTCTTCGATAAAAATAACATAATGACAGCTACTTGACGATCGCTGTCGGTATAAAAAAAATAATTGTTTTATTTAAATATTTGATATTACTTTCTGAACAAAATATTGACCGAATAAATTTGATTGTTCGTTAATGTATAAAAGTCAATACATCTTAATTTTACAACTTTAATAAAAATGTTTGAAGCGTACTAATATTATTTTGTACTCAAATTTTTTAAAGATTTTGGAAGATTTCTTTGAACTATGTAGGTTGTAGACAAATAAATAAATTTAATTTATTTGATTAATATCTAAAGGTTACAGCTTCTCTTTAAAATCTTAACATTTTCTTAAAATTTTCAATCTGAACGATAAAATAAACATTATAATTATAATTTTTTATTACCTCATAAATTTAATTCTCAATATAAATATACAATGTACGAATAATGTACATCTCTCTCTCTCTCTCTCGCTCTCTCTTTCAAATCGATTTCTAATTTCTTTATATTTTAATTTTATACTCTCGAAAAACTAAAGAGCGCATTTCTGTCTTATAGTATCATTTCTGCACTTACTTAATATAGTTACATAAATTAATAACTAAAATTAATCATATATATATCGCAGAATTAGAATTAAAATTACTGTCGAGTTAGATAAAGATAAAATGCAACATCTATGAAAGTAGGTTAACGACGTTGTGAAAAAAATTCCATGTGATGACAAACTGTAGCCCTCTTATATCTCGATGTCACGGTCATTTCGATCGGATCTTGTCATCCACTTTCGAATGCTCTTTCCCACTTCAACTCGCGATTCCTTTCGCTTGTGTAATGTGTATTAAGTATTGCGCAAATTTTAGCGAACTCAGGTTTCTCTATTTAATTAAACGTCGCTTAGGATATGTTGTGTAAAATTCCCTAAAATTTTCTGTATGTATATAATGTCGAATTTTTTATTTAATATATACAATATAGAGTAAAATATACATATATACATAGTATATACATATTTAATATATAATATACGTATATATTGTATACATATATATTTTTATAAAATATTTAGATATTTTATATATTTATATATTTTTATATATAATTGATATATGTATTTTAATAAGATATATATACACAGTATATATTTAATGTATAATGTACATTTATATGTTTTGTATACATACATATTTTTTATAAGAAATCATTATCGATATTCTATTGTACAAAATTTTTTTATTTTACAAATATTTCTAACAAGGGAACCTCGCGAAGTGTCACATTCTGATTTTAATGAAACTTGGTACACAATTTGGTCACATAAATAGATGAATTTAGAAATTATCAGTTGGTGCTAAAAAACGGTTTAAAGGGATGAATCCACCCCTTATATGTAAATTAATTCTTTTTTTCTTTTGTTATATCTCGAAAACTATTCAATATATCAAAAAATGTTGTATATAAAAGTTTTACAGTAAAATTGTCATTATTCATTTACATTAATAATATTTTTTTA